>NC_067162.1:23217737-23475237 GCF_903995435.1 Acomys russatus
AGTCCTCTGGAGGAGTGAGAGAGAAGGATAGAAGGACCTGGAGGGAAGAAGAACACTTCAGGAAGACCAACAGAGGCAACTAACATAGACCCATGGGGGTTTACAGAGACGGAAGCACCAACCCAAAGGACAGGCATGGACTAGATTTACTCCTCAGTTGGATCTTCATATGAGTCCCCTAGTAAGTTGAACAGGTGCTGTCTATGACATGTATTCTGTTGCCTGTTTTCCTTCCCTTCAACCTAAACGGGCTGCCGTGCCTCAGCGGACAGAGAGAAGCTCAGTCCTGGTGTGACTTGATTTGCCTGGGTCGGTGAGAGGGGACAAGGGGAGGGAGGACAGAGGAAAGAATGTGGGAAGGGGGGAGGGACCTGGAGGAGAGGGGGGAGGCTATAGTCGGGATGTGAAGTGAATATATAAATTACACATGAAAAAAAAAAACCCTCTCAATTTAGTAGGGAGTGGGATAGATGAATAACATAAGTATTTTAAGTTATAATAAATAAATAAATAAATAAATAAAATAACTCTTAACAATAAGAGCTTCCTGTGCAAACAGACCATATATATAATTGCAGAAAGTCTCTGATTCCAGAAGGAACAGTCAAATATCACATGCCCTATACTCTACAGGGATCTGAAGATGATGATGACGACAAAGGAGGGTATTCAGTCAATTAACTGTTAGAAAAGACTGAATCAGGCCACATGTGCCAACCTTATTGTTCATCTCTATGTACTTCAGCTGCATACAAATTTAACATTTTTCTAATAAGTTGTAAGATTTTTTCAACATTACCTAATCCTAACGGTTACATGAAACCATCATCTCCTATTAAGTAAACTCATTTCCTTTCATTCTAAGAAGAAAAATGATAAAACCTCAGATGCATTGATATCACTGCCTTATCTAGCACACTCAGAATAAAAACAAATTGTTTTGATATTCTTTTTGTAATTTCATACCAATATAATGAGGATTAGCATATGAACACTAGACTACAATAAAATGGAGGATGATAATCAGTCTCATATGTACAGCAGATACACCTTTGAAAATAGGTTAAAAATGTTCCATTAAATATAAAAATTGAATTTGTGGTGATTTTTTTTCCTCTTGAAGTAAGCCCTGCTCACCAACATTTTACAGAAAGTAACATTTATGTTTCAGGTAGAGATATATTTAGACATTAAAGTTAAGGGGCAAGAAAGGGACTCCTTTTTTATATTGTAATATTACTATTCATCTTCTGCAGTCATCTGGGAAGACTTTCCACCCACTAGTATGTACATAAAATGAATTTAACAAATCAGCTACTGCTTAGATGAGACTCTGCTGGCCTGTGCTTTGGATTGTTTACACAGAGAATAGTCCTACAGTCACTCTATACTCTATATTTAACATAACAAACCACGTTTTCAACTCAAATGACCCCTCATCCCAAGCACTCTCCAGTCTACTGTAGCCATTTAGTAAGAGATTGGGAGATGTGGAGCTTCTGGATATTTTTTTATAAGTCAAAGTTTATTATAAAAAGAGAATAATTGTTTTAATTCCGTTGTGAAATTTTTATACTTCTGACCATGACAACGATAGACATGATTATTATAAACTCTTGTTCCTTATTTATTAAATTAATTATCTTTCTGTGCAAATAAATGAGTGTGTGTGTGTGTGTGTCTGTATTTGTATGCATATGGAATGCATATGGAGGCCAGTGGCCAATATCGGATGTGGTCCTCAATCACTATCTTATGTTTTGAAAACATTTTTTTTGACATTTTCTTTGGGAATCCTTATGCACTGCTGGTGAAAAACTTATCTAGTCACTGTGGGTGTCAATATGGAGCTTTAAAAATAAATTTAAAATGATGTTCCATATGAACCAGCTAGTCCTCCTTTGAGAAATTAACCAAAAGATTTCAAACTAACAAATCACAGAGTTTCTTGTACCTCAGTGTTCATGGCAGCACTATTAACAACAGATAATTTATGGAATCAAACTATGTGGCTACCATCAGAGGAATAGTTTGGGAAAAATGTGATAGAGATTTATATATACATATATATAATATAAACTATAATATATAATAAAATACCATATGTAAACAAAATATATATAATTGCAAATAATGAAATAAAAATAATTCCATTTATAGGAAAAGGAATGCAACTGAACATGATCATATAATTTTTTACTTGTAGTCTCTACATTTTATATAGATAAATAAAATCTTATATGTATATATGATATAAATGAAAAGGTAAATCTCCTTAGAAAAACTATGGGCAGGGAAGAGAAAGGGAAGCAGGGGTATATGGCATTAGAAGAATAGCACTAAATTCCTCGAATTCACAAATCTCCAGAGAAATAGGATTTTAAACATGCAGGATTCTCTTTCCAGTGGAAAAGATGTTTAAAAAAATCCAGAAAGTTGGGATTTGGAAGTGATTAGTAGCCTGGGGATCTGCATTATCTGTTGGGCCAGGCCATATCAAGCCTCTACAACCAAGACAGAAAGTGGGTAGTAGTCTAAATGAGCCTTATAGCCTGGGACTTCCCAAGCTACCCAGCAAAATGACCTGAGAGACTCTAAATGACCCTTACTTTATCTGTATAGCCAGAGGCTCCCTCAATCTCCCACAAGTAGGACCAGAGAGGGCTAATAGCCCAAATGATCTCTCCTCTATTTGTATGACCTGTTAGGCCAGAGCACCCCTCTCCCCTACCAGTGCCCTTAAGCTAGAATGGGTGGCCTATCTCTAGAAGCCATTTTCTTGCAAAATATGACATAAATGTTGAGTCGAGTTTTGATGTAAGTATGCTACCTTGTGCACTGAGGATTGTATTGTACCAGGGAACTTTTTCTTTCAAAATTGAACGGCATTTAAATTTGTTGGGAATAAACCACCTGATATCAGAATCTTCAAGTATAATCCATGTTGATAAAATCAATCTGAACCGAATTTTCATTCTCATCTCTTTGTAGTTCACTTCCCTGCCTGGGCACCTGCAGGGTCCTCCTAAATATGGAAAATATACTGTATATTATATGTATACAGTGTATATGTATAATATACACATATAAAATATTTACAATCATTAAAATGTTTAAAACATATTAGTGTATTGGAATTAGAAATATTTTTTATAAACATGTGAGTTTGCCAGTTAAAATAAGCCTACACTTGAAGTGCAAGTTTCTGGTTTTTGTGAAGACTCAGTTGTGTCATGTGATGTTTTTCTGAAAGATGTCTTGTGAAAGGGCATGTGATGTTTTGCTGGAAGCAGACATGCGAGAGGGTGCATGATATTTGGAAGGTATAAATAGAACCCCAGGACAGTGGGATGATGCTTTTTGCATTGCTACACTGCAACTCTTTGCTGGTCTTCGTTGGTCTTTGGTCTTCACTTCACAGAGAGAAATGTTTCAGAGAAATTCTCATGGTACTCCAGCTGATTCTTGCCACTTCCTCTGATTGGTGCCAATTGGGTGGAGCTGTGCCATTTCTGCTGGATCGTCACCCTGCTGCAGATTACTGTTGCTGTTTGGTGTTGGCTTTAGACTGGAGCTGGTATCCTGACAATGCAGTGTAGAATTTGCCCAAGGAGCTACATCTAAACAGGCCCACAACCCCCTTTTCCTATTAACATTCTTTTCTCCCTTACTTTGGTCAGTGGGTTACAAGTGAGGCTGAAGTGTTTAAGAACCCTAAATAAAGGAGGTTTTGAAATTTTTAAGCTTACATGTACCCTTAGGTATGTTTCCTATAAAATTTTATTTTATTTTGTATTTTATAAAAATATTAAATTATTATTTCCATCAAGAACATTTTGTGTCATATATGCACTAAATGTAAATATATTAAAATCATATCTAGTGGATATGTTCTGGAATATAATAATTAGCATATATACTACATGAATAAGCAGCGAACTCTAATATTAATATTGAACAAAAATGTTTTTGTAATTTTATGAACTAGGAAAATATTATATAAAATATCTACTTCAGATGGGGAATGATATAGAGAATTTTCTAAACAGACATTCTCAAATATTTTTAGTTTAAATAAAATATAAACACACATACACATCCACATCCTTATTTATGCACTTGGGTATGCATACATATATACATATGCATATATATGCATATACCAATTATAGAACTTTTGACAAAACTTTATAAGAGCAAACAGGGCATGCAGATTAATGCAACCACTATGCAAGTCAGTTTGGAGATTTATTTAAAAGAAGAAAGTTAATTCACCCCATGAGATAGCTGTACCATTCCTGCATGTCTGTCTGAAGGAATCAGGGTGAGCATACAATAGAGATTCTTGCAGATCCTAGTATACTGTGGCAGCAGTAATAAAATTGAAGTAATGGGATCAGTCTAGGAGTGATTACTAGATGAATGGATAAAGAAATTGTAGTATACAGGCACAGCAGAATACTATTGATCTATCAAGAACAACAAAATTGTGATGTTTATAGAGAAATGTGTAGAACTTATTATTATATTATGGGAAATAAACCACACTTGGTAGGACAAAAACATGTTGTCTATAGAATTTATGAAAAAAGACACGAAATTTCAGGGTGATTGTTAAGGAAGAAATCTGCCTCTTCTTTGTTATCTGTAGATACCCACACAGATGCTTCATTAAATTAGTCATTATAAAGTAACTTGGAACTTAATGGTAATGTTGGCTAGTTAAGTCAGAAGCAGCCATATTACTTCCTGATTCAGTGTTAGACTTTTGCAATTTTTTTTTCTTTTTGTGCTTTTTTTTTCTTTTTTTCTGCAAGTGTTCCAAATGAGAAATAAATAAGACTAGGAACTTTCCTTTGTAATATAGTTGTTCCTTGTGGTACCTGGCATTATATGGCCTTCAATATAATTAGGAATTCCTTATTATTGGGTGTTAGACTGAGAAAAGCAACATGTACACAAGTTACTCTGTCATTGGCACTGTGAGAAATATTTGAAATATTTAAGCAATAGAAATAACTAAACTAAATCACCATTCCAATCCTCACATACACACAAACTCAGTCCTGAAGAAGGTGATGGGTCTCATGGAAAATTAGTTACAGATAGTTAGAAAACAACTTGTGGATGCTGGGGCTTGAACTCAGGTCTTCAGGAAGAGCAGCCAGTGTACTTAAATACAGGCCTCCTCTCCACACAGCTAATGTTTTAATGTTTTCTTTCATCTGGGAATTTCTACATGAAAGTAGTTGAAGACTGCTTGGTGCAACAACAGTACATAGGTGTTCCTGGAAAAAAATGTCAAAATGGGCTTGCTTACTCATTTGTTGGTTTGTTTTTGAGTGTATGGGTGTACATGTCATATGTGGAGTTCAGAGGAAGAGTCAAATTTTCCCTTGAGACAGGTTTTCTTTTTTCCTCAACCTAGGGCTAGGGTAGTGGCTTCAACCCAGGCATCTTTGTGTCTCATCCACTAAGCTGACTACCTCTGCCCCACAGCCCTGGGATTACAGCAGGAGATTTGGTCATACCTGTTTTTTTTGTTTTTTGTTTTTTTTTTCCCTTTTTTTGTGGAGGTGCTTCAGATTTGAACTCAGTTCCTCATGTTTGCACAGCATGTGCCCTTCTAAACTCCTCTCGTATTTTGAGCCAGGACAAGAGGGTCACTGTCTCAAACTACAAAAGGCTTGTCTGGATTGGAACGTACTGTGTCACTTAGCCTAACTGTGAACTGATCTCACATAATTTGGGTCACTATAGAATTGCTGACACTGGAGGCGTGAGGAGCCACATCCAAGTGTATCCTACACATCATTAACCATTTCAAGCATAATCTAGAGCTCTCATTCAAGTTCTCCGGCATGATCAGAGGCAACCTTCCCTCCCTCTTCCCGCACACAGTGTCTTTTCCGGACCCACATTATATCTTTCCACTCACCCAGGTTCTGCTTGCATGGTGTGAAGCCCTCTGAGCATATTTCTGCTGTTGAGCCTCTGGTAGCTCTTAGAATCATCCTCCTCATAGAAATTTTACTGTGTCCTCATTTTTATTCAGAGTTAACTTCAACAAAGAAATGCCCCCTGACCAATCAATCCAAGCTATTAAATAATATACTTCTTTTAAATTGTCTTGTGTATATTATTTGAACAACACAAATATTTCTGTGTACATTTATCCATTGCATATTCTTTCTATGATAGCATCAACCCTAAGGAAAGAGTGTAACATAAAAAGAGCTTTGGGTTTCAATAGCTTCTCTGACTCAAATATTCTTCTGTCTTTGGAAATGGGCAGGAAGCCTAAAAGTGCATTATCCATCTTGTGGCCATGAGCTTATTTAATATATCTCTGCTGTTATCTTCTACTCCAATAGATGCCTTCTGTTTCTTCAGCTTACTTAATGCTACTACTGCCCTAATTGGACAGCTTGATGCAGAGCAATGCCATACACAGCACAGTAGCAAATGTTGAGCCATCTCTAGCTGTTATTACCACCATTCCTGTTACTGTAATTGTTCTTATTATTTAACACCCCAGAACGATTCTCTATAATATATGAGGGCACACGATTCTGGTCAAGGACAATATACCTGTATTCTATTGACCCTATAACTAACTACTACAAGCAGTGTCTAAGCAAAAGTACAAGCGTAAATATCATGGTAGATTTGTGTTCTGGTAGTCTCAGCCAATTTTTCTGTTGTGAATCTCATAAGACTGAAATCAATGTATTGGACAGTGTTTTTTTTTTTCCCCTGCAGGTTTTTATGGTGAATCTCTTTACATATATATTCAGGCATTTGTAGAATTCGGCCCTAAATAACCTAGGGCTGAGGTCCCTGCTTACTTGATTGATCTTGGTGGGAGTGGTCCTCAGCTTCTCTGACCCACTGTGTTACCTGGCTTAGCATGACTAACATCTTTAAACTCTGTCTTCTCTCCCTTCTGTCTTCATCTTTTATTACATCTTTTTGACTAACTCTAGGCAGAGACACTGGGCAGGGCTTGAATGACTGGATGAGACCAACTGGTAGAGTCTGCTTTAAAGTTCATGACTTAATCCAACTGCAAAGTCCCTTTGCCTTGAATCTTCACAGTTGAAGTGGCTGGGAATCAAGTGTGTAGGAACCACCCTTCAAGCTCAGTGATTTCCACTGGAGGTATGGATCATTTCTGATTTTACTGATCAAGTGCAGCTTTTAGCATCATCAGGCAAGAGCTAGAAGAGTTTGTTCACAGACACAAGATGGTTAGTACAATTTTAAGAATCATGCTTAAAGGCAGGAAGGCATATGAGTGGAAAAAGCTATAGGTCAACAAGCAATATTCCTTGAATAGATTCCTCTTTTTACCACTATTTCAAAATGATTCTTGTTTGTCTTTGGTCAAAATGAACACATGGATACTCAGAACATGATTAAGTGACATTTTCTAGTGTTCACTATAAAAATACTAGGAATACAAAAGGAAACTAGAACATTTCTCCACCTATCACATATACAAGAATGAAACACAGAAAGGTTGTGTATATTATATCTCGTTAAAGTCAGCTGCCATTTGCCAAATTCCACATACCAAACCATTTTTATTTATTGATGAATTATAGAGAGTATTGGTTTATTATAGTTTAATCTATTGAGAAGGGAGCTCTTTCTCTATCCATGCTATTGCACATGAAACTAGTCTTTGGAAACTGAGAAGGTTTGGGATGATTGACACCCAACCTGTATTCTTATTTTATTGAGATGTTAGCATGCCACTCATTGGGAAATAGACCATTAAATGGCATTCACATTTACCAGATGGACTGTCAAGGTATATTTAGTGTCATCCCCTTTCCTGAATATAACTTAAATCGGAGGCCATTTTGTCATGTATTTCAGATTTGATGTTCCAGAGAAGATGATTCCTACTGTATTTAGAAGCTGCCTGTGTATTTCACTGCTTGTAGGAAGCACAGTGCATCTATAATTTCTCATCTGAAAATCTGCACAATGCCAAGAAAAATCATCTTCAGTTAGATCCATTCAAGCGCATCTCTTCACCATTATTGGAAATTTTTTTATATTACAAGTTTGACCTGCTGGAACACAGTGAATAGGAAAATTCAGTTAGGACTCGTATACACAGGCTTTACTCACGGGGTTTTATTTATAGACATTGGCATTCTTCACTCTTTTAGGATTTGAAAAACACGAAGACAATGATCAAATAGGATCTTTTGAAATACTCTAGGCTTGAAATCATCTTTCTTTTTAAACAGAGACTAATTAAAAAGAGTTTAACCTCAAATATATTAGTGAGTAAAAAAATAAGAACTTTGCATTCCATATTTAGTACTATTTTTTGATCATTAAATTCTTACAGTAATTCCAATGGTGTACCCCATATTACCGAAGTGTGTATTGATCTTGCTTAAGCTTTATGAAAAAAATATTATAGGCTGGTTGGCTTAAATGACATATATGATTAACATTTCCAGAAAGCTAAATGCCTAACGGTACCAGTAGGATTAGTTTCTGATGAGCGCCCTCTTCCTGTACTATAATGGTTGTGTTCTGAGGCTCATATTACTTCTCCTTTGCTAGTTTTACAACCTTTTACGCAATATACCTGACCCTTACAAGTTAGCCCTTAAGAAAATGGTTTATTTTCTGCCTTCTCGAACCTTGAAGTCTAGTGAGAAGCATAGAGATGGGCACTAACCAAGTCAGATTTTGAAGACTAGAATAAACACTTAATCCTTGAACAGACAATGATGTATAGAAGGTAGCAGAGGTGCCCAGGAAATCATAACCCCACCTCACAGGAAAGCAAAGCGTGAGAAACTGACTAACTGGGAATTCTTGTGTGCACACTCTGGGATGGGGAATTTAAAACCACTGTCATAAGCAAACTCATTTAGGTTTGAGGAAACCGAGAAACGAATTAAATATTCTAACAGGGAAATTTAACAGAGCAACGGGAGCAATTAAAAACTCATAGAAGTTTTCAAGATCTTTTAGAGAACTGAATTAAAATTTTGATACAATCCATCAGTATCGAGATAGAGCAAATAGAAAAAAAAATATTGAACATGAAGATAGGCTTCATGAGAATACAGAGCTAAAGAAGAAAAATATGAATGGAATGAAGAAAGATGAAAAAAAAATCTAAGGAAACCTTGTCACAGAACAACAGAGCAAATTTGGGGGTTACTGACATTCCACAAGGAATTAAGAATGTGAAAGGGGTAGGAAGCTTAACTGAAGAGATATTAATAGGAAACCACCCCAAACCCTAATAAGGACAGGTATCCTGATGCTGAAAGATCAAAAGCAAAAGAAAGCTCAGACTTAACACAGTCTAACCAGGTCAATTCTAAGACACAATCAACTGCTCAATGATGAAAAAAAAAATATGTTGGAGGCAGCGAGAGTGCCAGGAGATTTTCACGATAACGACTAAAACCAGCAAACCATAGCAGCAACAAATAAGGATACAGCATACCCAGAAAAGCTACTCCATGAAAATAGAAGAGAGATAAAGACATTCATGAAGAAACTGAAACTGACAGGCAGCATGGCCGTTGTCCTAGAGGAAGTATTTAAAATGCGCAGAAAGCAACTTGAGTAAGAAACATACGTCTCACTCTTCATATTCTGTTTTATGTTACCCCTAGGAAGGTAACGTTTATAGTATACAAATATTGTTTTCTAATGTTGAAATCGTGGGGAGTGAGCATTTTTGGAGGTAGTGACTGTAAAAGTTGATAACAATTAGTGTCACCTGGGAAGAGGGAAAGATGCTTGGTTCAGACATTCTCTCCATCACATTGGCCTGTGTGCAAGTCCTTTGGAACATTTTTTTTTTTTTTTTGACTGATGATTGATATGGGAGAGTTCAGCGCATGGTAGGTGGTGTCACCTCTGGGAAGGTGACCCTGGGTTGTATAAGAAACAAGCTGGTAAGCCATGATCTTCTGTAGCATCTGCTTTAATTTTTTTTTTTTTCTCTATGTTCTGACCTTGAGTTCCTGCCTTGACTTCCCATGATGAGGGACTCTAGTTTGTAAGATGAAATAAAGCTTTTGGTCTTTAAGCTGAAATAAACCCTTTGGTGCTCAAGTTGCTTTTGGTCAGTGTTTTATCATAGTGCTAGAATGCTTGTTAGAACAAAGACCAAACTGCATTATATGTAAATGATACATTTGCATTATCAATGGGCCATATAGGATGGAACATTCCGTGTAAGGACCAAACTAATGCCATGTTCTATATGTTCTGTAACTAATGCTGTGGTCTGTGCATGTTCTGTAGAACTTGTCCTCTAGGTGCTCTTACTTCTCCCTGTGTTCCGAGAATGACCACATACTGCCATAAACTGCACCTGCCATCAGTCTCCAGAAACGTCACCAATACAATCAGCATCCAATGTTTCTCTAAGATAAAAAAAAAAAACTTACCCTTGAGATTCAGCCTCCACCCAACCTACACCTGCCTAAAGGTCAACATTCCTGTGACTCACAGCTTCCCTGGAGATCCAGCCTCCCCTCAACCTGCCTGAAGGTTGACATCCCTGTGAGTCACAACCCCTGGTTATAGTTTTTTGCCTTTTAAAACCCATTATCCTTGAAGCTCCAGTGCCACTCTCCTATCCTGTTGGGTCAGGAAGGATTGTGACTTGAGCCCATAATACAGGACTCCGTGTATATTGCATCTGTATTGAGTCCTGGTGGTCTTTTTTGGGAAGTCTCATGATCTGGGCTATCTGGGTATTACATTTGCTTACCTTATAGCATCAGCTTGTCCTTTCTCTTAAGAAGACACAGTATGAGACATGAGTATCCATAACTTATTTAATTTACTTTAGAAAGTGAAAGACTATATGTGTGTGTCAGGGTAGGTATTGACTGCACTGGGATTAGAGGAAGCTGACACTATGTAAGTTAGTGAACTCATAGGTATCATGTCAAAGACCCCATACCTGGAAGATGGGAGAGAAAAATATCTAGCTATTCTTTTCTTTCCCATCTTAGACTTCCCATTTGTGTGATAGGTAGTTGGTTTTATATGTCAGTTTGCCACAGAAGAGCCAGCTGTTTGTTCACACTTTAGTCAGGGTGTTTTAAGTGATTGTATCTTTGGATGACGTTGACATCAGAATGCATAGAGTGTGAGTAAAGTGAAGTTCCTTGCTTAGTGTTGGTAGGTGTCTATCAGGCGGCTGAATGTATGAATAATATATACATTCTAAAACTTGACCTTCTCCTAAAGCAGAGGTTTCCCTCACCTGTTGTTGGCTTTTGGTTAGGAATCTTTTCTTTCCCTGGTTTAATAGCATCTTTCCCCCTTCTGATTGGAACTTGCATACAATATCTTCAGATTTTAGGCTTTATTTTCTCCATAGTTTCATGTGTCAGCTCCTTATATTAAAGTGGCCTGTAGAGGACTCTGCTGACTCTCATTGTATTTGAAACTTAATACAGAATATCTTTATTCCCACAGTCTGGTAGTGACTTGAATATACAGGACATACGTGTGTATCTTCTTTTGAAAGATGCAGAGAAGAAATGGACGATTATTTCAAGAGAAAATATCAGCAGTTCTATCAGTTCAGAACCCATTTGCTGCAGCAATAGGTGGATTAAAAGTGGTTGCAGGTGTGTAAGTAGAGGCACAAGAGGCACTTATATTACCGTCTAAGTACTTCCCAGGCTCGACCCTGCTTAGCTTATGAGATAAGACAGGAAATGCAGTGTTCAGGGTGGTATGACCATAGACTATCTGGCATTTTGACTTATACAGAGAAATTAAATAGAAGAGGTTAAGTGCATCAGGTAATCCCTTTTGTCCTATTATTACCAGGGAAATTTGGTCTCCCTTTTGGGTTTCTTGTGTTAAGATGGATTCAACATAAAGCTTGTAACAATTTTACCACAATTTGACTGAGAAATAATAGAGCAAAAAAGGTGTATGTCTTGGCAGCTCTTGGAAGGAAGGAGCCAGATATGAGAGGAGAGAAAACCATGCTTCTTTGAGCTAGGGTCCAAGAGAGCAGTTATATATTCAGCCATTGAGGTAAGCAAGTGGCTGCCTGGTTAAAAAGTATAGAGATTCAAGGAAAGGGTGAAATCAGAGAATCAGGCAAAACACATTTACTTTTTTGTCTTTAACTATGTTAGAGACAAGATATAATTATGTTTTATCTGAAGTAAAAGTGACAGGAAGAGAGAAAAGGAATACTTACGTGGTTTTTTTTTTTTTTTAAGTTAGAACACACAAAATTTGACAGTGCTGTGTGGAAGAAGCTGTGAGATCGCCTACATGAGTTGGGGTTGGGAGGGAGGCTTCTGGAAATATTAGCACATCTCCATAAGATCTTCCTTCCTCTTTAGCAAGGCTTTAAACACCTATAAACACGGAACAGGGAACTCACACTTTCCTCATTCTAGGCAATTTAATGTCAAGCGCATGCAAGGACACAATCCATTAACTCTTCTGATGAATTTACTCTCTCATGGAGCCGTCTCTTAGGCAGGGAATGGACAGGCTGAGCTAAAGGAGCTCACATGGGGAAGAGTCAATAGTATCTAGTGTTCAAATGTTCGTAGACCTTAGTGTTAGGTATCCATCCAGGACCAGAGATCGAACTCACATTTCATTCCTTTGGCCAGGAGTATGTAGCTCGTATTACCAGGTCTGTGGAAAACCTTATGTCTCCATCTTTTTTAACATGGTATTTCAAATCACGAAGAAGGGAAATTGTGATATTTTCCCCTTCACTGTTACCGGGGGGGGGGGGGAATAGGAGGTGGAGTCCATAACCACTGATGAGGGAGGGGATTATGTTCAATGGCCTCCAATTTCTACCTAACTGTATGAAAACTGAAAGCCCAAATATTTTGATTACCTTAATTTTGCTTTGTTTTCATTTAAAAATATGCCTCTCTCAGTTCTGTGGCGATTTTGGTGTAGAAATTCCACTGCGAACATCATAGAGACTCAAAGGGCTGGAAAGGCATGCAAAAGGAAGCAAACAGAATGTGATGCGTCGCTGTCATTGGTGATAAGATCTTTTTTTTTTTTTTTTTTTTTTGCAATGCATGATTTATTAAAGAAATTTGAACCTATTAAATCAGGGTAAGACAAAATGAAAATTCATATCCTGTTTATAATGAGGCTTTGAAAATGATGCCAATTCATTTAACAGGCACATGATGAATATTTATTAAGAACTTTCTATATTCCAGGAAATCTGCTCTGTAGGATACATTAGCAAATTAGGTAAATAGACTTCCTTCCCTCATGAAGATTGCCATCTAATGCAGGATACTAAGAGCTGAGTAGCTGCTGGGAGGTACGAAGGTTAAGGCACACTCTCTCAAATAAGTATCGTATGATCTTTGCTATTAAAAGGTACAGAGCACTTCAGTAATATTCACTTACAGGCAAGATGCCAAGTTGGAGCTCAGATGATGGGAATTTACTATCAACAGGCTCACAAGAGTTTAAAAGAAAAAAAAAAGTACCAAAACTTTTGAGCAAGGAACCTTGATAGCCACAGTCAAATTTCAATGATAATAAAACCTTCCATAGATTAGAGTGTCTTATAATTATTCACACAAAATTGAGAATGTAGTGATCTGATGTCCTAACAATACATACTGCAGTGTGTTATCATTAAGCCTGCTTAGTCAGTGTCTCCTCTACTGTCATACCTTGCTGACTCCAACTAATTGCTTCTCTGGATAAGTTATATTATAGTTGGGCTGCAAATCATCCTTTTGAACAAGCCTTTTATGCCAAAGTCCCATATAGGCTTTTGTGAAACTTGAATACAAAGTAATGTGTGTCGGGCAAATGTAGTTGACATTGGTTAATACCACGGTCACAGCCACATCCCTCGGAAGGGAAAGAGTCATAATACAACACGTTTCTGTGTCACAGAGATAAGTTGTGTACATATATTAATTCATTCCTTCCTTTACTCCAAAAATTTATTAAAAATAAAAAAATTGAACATCTAGCTCTGAAGCTTGCCCCATAAACTAGAAAAATCAAGGAGGTTCTTGTTTATTCCAGCTTTCTTAGTGAAAATACGATCACTAATTTCGGTGGCTTAGCTAGTAACATATGCTTCAGTGCATAGTGGATCTTCCTTGACAAGAATAAGAAAAGCAGAAATAGTAACACAACTTTACAAATAGTTCTGCCACTGATGATGCTTTGCCACAGGTCTGGTCACAGTAGATCTTAGCCTTAATTCTACAGCTCTTTGATTTCCTGCATTTTTTTTTTTTCCAGAATTTCTCCAAATCCATGGCTGTGCCACCTCATCCATCCTGATTCCTCTGTAATCACATGTTTTCTTATCTGACTTGCTTTCACAGCATGCAAAAATACTACTAATAAAAATCAGTCATTCTATTGATATTTTTTTAATAAAAAAATTCCATCAGCACTTTTGCCAATGTAAGGTGAATTTTATGGAAGATTGTAGTGGTCAGGAGGTGAAGTCATAGCTCCAAGCTCTGCATAGCTGCTCAACCCACAGTAACTTACGTCATTATGTTCAATAGCAGGTCCATCGTCAGTAAGCATTTAAGGTTCATTCACGATGGCATGCTCCTGGTTTATATTTCAAGTCTTTGAGTAGGTATTTTATAATTACCACCACTTAAGTCCCATCCATTCCTTTCATGTGTGGGTAACATTGTTTTTCTGATCGTACATAGGATCTGAACTTACCACAGTTTTGAGTCTGATTTTTTTTTTTCATTTTTACAATGGTGTGAAAATGATCCACATTTAATGTACTTCAAATTTTAAATTTTGACCTTTTACAAGATTTGCAATGCACTTTTAGGTATTCTTTCAAAATTCTGGTCAGTGGCATCAAATAACTCTGTCAGTTTCATGGTCATAGGTCAAACAGCCCCTTCTTAGCATTATACTGGGTGACTAGATGTGCTATGTGCTAGCAATATTTATTTAGAATAGTTCCAGCTTGGGCAGCTTTATCAGTAAATAACTTTGTTGTTGAGTCACATAAATGATAGACACGATGCATTCATATTTCTGAGTTCAAGTTATTAAAGATTATGGTTTCCATATTTACAACTATTTTGTGTCTTCTCTAAGATTTCTCTAGAGAAACTCAATCACAGGTAGTAAATCAGTCTGTGGAGAGGACCCTGTGAGTGAGCTTGGGATGTTAATATTATATTAATGAACTTAGATGTGAATCCTCTTTAAAGTTGAGCCTTGACTCAATTATAGCCCGAGATATCACTAAGATTAATACCATGAGGGAGCCTCTGAGCCACATCTACTAGCCAAGCTGAACTCAGACATCAGAACTGTACAATGGGAAATGTTTGCTGTTTTAAGCTACACTTTTAAAGTTTAATTTGCTATACAGCAGTAGATAACCAAAACAGTGCTCAAATCAATTAACTTAATATTGCTTGATTGTATTTAAGAGTAGACTTTATGTACTATCAATACATTGAAGACAGAAAGAAGAATTGCAAATTACTTTGTATCTCAAGGAGCATAAAATCGACTGAGTACAAGTTAAGGCTTAGATGAACAGAAAATAGAAGAAACCTAATTATAGAAAGAGCTTACCCTATTTCAATTGTCAGTTTTTTTACTTTTAAAAAAAGGAAGGGGATGCTGATGCCTATCAGTTTATGTGCTCACCAAATAGTTTTATAGGAAAACCTAAGGATATTATTTATGTATACTGTTAGGTAATCAAGATCAAAGTTTGGCACAGCTGCAGAAAATAACCAGGAGAGAGGATATCTTAATTTTTCCTACAGGAGTCAAGCTTATATTTGACAGTTTTGTAGTGTGCCAGACATAAGAGGCTTAGCCAGGGAAAGAAAATCTCTTGAGATATCAGCTGTGTGCTACAAGGCTGAACTCAGCATTATGAGGTGTTCCTTGGTTTTCTTTGTTTTATTTTCTATTGTTAAATGTGTTAGATTTGAGATTACACCATTTGACCGAGCAGTTCACAGGCTTGAACACAACCTGCTACCAAGGGGAATCCTGTGGCATTGGTTTTCCATTCGTCCCCAAGATTCTATACTCTAGACATATGAAAGTTCTGGAACAGTCCGGTGTTTCTAGACAGGTGCTGCTGTTCAGTCCTTAGGAAGTCCACTTCACCTGTCCCCAGATGCTCTCCATTTTCCTGGATGATACCTACTCACCTTGTAACATTCAGGTATCATTTTCCCAGACACTATTAATGAGTGAACTCTGAAAATTTCGTCGTTCCATTTCCTCCTAGAACAGCTTACATTTCATTAAGTTATTTGCTTGTGTATGAATACCTAAAATGGCTGCCAGAGGATCCAAGGAATAGTTACATTATGAATTTATTTTTCAAAACAAAACAAAACAAAACAACAAAAAACAAATGAACAAACCAACAAAAGAAAGAAAATGAAAAAGAAAATAAGTTCACAAAAAAAAAAAAAAAAAAAAAAAAAAAAAAAAAGACATAGCAGCACTTGGAATTATTTTTAAGATCTTGAGCTAAAGAATCCTCACAATTGAGCACTATACCTTCCTGGTTTATGAAGCACTAGTCTGCGCTACCTGTCTGCTTTTGCAGCATCTGCAGCTAAGATCGGTGACTCTTTTAAGGCGGTACCGTGTTTCTTCACACATCAGCACCACCCGCCACAGTGCTTGACACCTTATATGAATTCATCATGTAACTGAATAAATGAATGAGTGAGTGGACTTTCAATTATTAGTACATAGTTGCATCCTATGCCTTATCACGGGCAATGCCTTTTTCCCCCGTGGGGACACATTCATCAGGTCCATGACAAGAAAAAGACTTCACATGACTCCTAGTCAGAGAATCCACACTCCCATTTGGTTCCCTGAATTTCTCATCTCCCTTCTTAGATCTCTGAAGTAATATGCTTAGCTTTCTTTCTTTCCTTCGTTCCTTCTTTCATTCATCCTTTCTTTATTTTTCTTCCTTTTTTTTTTTTTTTTGTTTGTTTTTTGTCTTTTGTTTTTTGAGTGTATGTAGCCCTGCCTGTCCTGGACTCACTTTGTAGATTAGGCAGGCCTGGAACCCACAGAGATCTGCCTGCCTCTGCCTCCAGAGTGCTGTGATTACAGGAGTGTGCCACCATGTCCAGCTAGTAACCCACTTAATTTTAACCTTTAAATAACATAACAAGAAATATTCTTCTTAAATTATATTATTGTTTCCCTCACAGTTTCAAGACAGAAATAGGCATGTTACAAGCCCAAATTCTTATTCTTACCAACACTACACTGATTATTTTATCTGGCATGATATATATATGTTTTAAAACTTTTATTCAGGCAGCAAACTGTCTCTGTCATCTTCTCATTTCAAAGCTGCTAACCTGCAGTCCCTGTATACTCAGGTAATTAATTTTATTCATTCTCAAGTCTCTGATGGGGTTGAAGACTAGCTAGTTTAGTTTTACAATTAGGCTTAGTTGTTTAGGATTTAAAATGTTTTTAGGTCTACTAGATATTTTAAGTTGTTAATGATGAGATATGATAGATACTGATTTACCATCAGAATTTTAGACTCTCCAAGATAAGAAAGATGTTTTCTTCAAGACTGCCAAATACAAATAGTCAAAACACTATGAATGTATATGTGTGTGTATATATATATATATATAATTCCTGATTGTTTTGTGGTTCTCTTGCTGTAGGTAGTTTGTTGTATATATGTGAAAAAAATAAATGTATATATAAAATATGTAATAAAAATAAATTAAAATTTATTTTTTTTCCTTCCTGAAAGAGACAATAGTCTCATTTAAACAAACTAGGTAGAAGAAACTCATTGTTTCACTGACCTGGGTTTTTTTTTGGGGGGGGGGGGCTAGTCTTTATTAAGACTCTAGAAAATCAGTTTCGAACTTTTCTTTTCCCTTACCTCTTAATGTCAAGTTATTCTGCAATCCCACTCTAATAGTCTAGGCTCCCTGAAGACAAGGTTTTAGAAACCAGCAGCATCTCATTCTTTCCACTTATAACTGTTTAGAGCCCAAGTTTAAAATAAAAATAGGAGAATAAGGAAGGCTTGATGACTGTAGAAACAAGCGTTCTTATTGGGGCAAACATGATGATGAGTAGATTCTCATAGCTTCAGACTTAAATCTAGAAAGCTTTGGTTTGGTTAGAAACCCTTACAGAATTGTATGAATTGAAAGAGAATTTCACAGATGCTGAAGGTGGGTGGGTGGATGTGAGCTAACCCAAGGAATAAGTATTATTGTTCACTCCATGTCAGTAATTACAGAAAGTAACACAATAGCCGTTCCACCAGCAATCTGCAACTAGGTTTCAGTGAGAGGTAGTTACTCTCTAATGGTTATTATTTAAGCTAAGTGCAAAGCATTTATTCCAATATAGCTTCTCCTCCAGGTACATCATGAAGATTGATTACCATCACAGAGCAGGGGTAACCCTGATCCAGAAGTCATGACAAGAAATATGTGAAATAATACAGTGATGACTACGTCTGGGGTAATAGTGTGAGGAAAACCTCGTAGTGGGCAGGGACAGGGGAAGCTCAAAGGGTTTCTCACCTGAGAGTTCACACCACCTTTGCCTATTTGCTTTTTGTGATCTTGGCGCAATCTCCATTACAAAGGAGGAGGAAGGTTAACTGTGCAGCTTTTGGAAGGGCGTCATTGTGCTACTTTTTTCAGCGATACAGCTGAACTATTTCTCTTTCACTCACAGACTTGTAAATTAGTCCAATAAACTCATCTGTGGGCCACACTGGACATGGATGGAGTCACTTCTTGGCAGTTTTGTTGGTGCCCTATTTCTTTAAAGAAGCACTAATTTGTCTCCTCAGGAAAGGAACAGTAATAACACAAATGTATCAGTTACACATGATTTAAAAGGCATTCCTAATATCAAAGCAAGGGAAATTCATAGTTAGTAGGATAGTACGGGCGTGGCTTCAAGCAGTAGATACAGCTTCTGCTTTAAAAACTCAGGAATAAAAGCATTGTTGGTAGACTTTGAAGCCATGTGAAATTGTCATTGGCAAAAAGACAAACACCAGTAATATATTACTTATTTGAATTGTCTGTTAATGTATGATTTATATTATACACTGAAAAAGATAACAAGAAGACCACAAGTCAATATAAACAAGACAAGAGGAAAAAAATTGACTCTGCAGGCAAAGCAATCGCTTATTGATAACAAGGAAAGGATGGGAGCACTTACTGTTTTCCCTGTTGGTTCATCTGTCTAAACAGCTGTAAAGCTTATGCTTTTATTTATTCTTCTGAATGCTACTAGCTTTGAAACTCCATTGAATAGATTAACAATACCCATTGTCTTTCTAAATTGTCACATCTCACTGTATGTGGCAGAGTGATCACCACAACTGTTTGATTTCAGATTGCTAAGTGTGGATGTTTTCTAGGCAGAGAGGGCTGTAGGCTCTGCATTTAATTGGATGGTATGGCCAAACAAACCATTAGCACATAGGGGAAAGTCCCCGAATCTACCATTTGAAGATATAGCCCATGAAGATGCCGCATAACTTGCAATTAACGTAATGCCATGTATTTAACACAATTAATTACTGCCAAAAGAACTGTGTTCTGCTACATATAAATTTGCTAAGCATTTCATTTGCTTGTGAAAAAGTCAGTCCTACTTCATTTAAAAATAGAAACACCATTTCTACTTCTTTCTATGTGTGTATGTGTGTTATTTATAGTTCACTTATAGATTGCAAAATTTGCTCCAAACCCAAGAATCTTTTAATGAGATGCTACCTTGAAGTCACTAACCAAGCAAATCCTTTTTTTAGTTCTTAGAGAGGACTGTTGAGAAATAAGAGACTACACTCACATTTTTAAATGACTTCTTGAAGAGTTTTCCAGTTTATTATAGGCAAGGAAACTTGAGTTCTTATCAGTATATTGAAACAAAACAACAAATCCAAACCAAATCACCCCCCCCAAACCCATAGCCAAGCTAGGCCTTATTTTATATTTATTTTATAACATTAATTTATGAATGCATTCAATACATATTTCTTGAGTATCATCAGTGTGACACGGAGTTCTAGCCAAGATATGGATGCTTTGTACTTGTCAAACTCCACGCGAAGATAAGAGTATGTGCATTTCATTTATCATTGGTTTTGTACTAATTATGTGTTGGGAACTGTTGGGTCAAAGATCAAGGAGAGGTGCTGTGTTGTAAATGGGAGAATCATTGCTCCACAAGGAGTCTTTAACATCCATTCTATCAAGGCCACCAGGTTATACCTGGAGAGCCACATGGGATTAAAGAATTTATTGTACTCCTAGGCCATGGAGAGAATGAATGCCATGACATACTGTAGGCTCAAATTTCTTAACAAGTGTACTTTATTACGAGCTTATTAAATGAGCCTACCTCCCTTACACCCCATCTAGCTGAAACAAGAGGCAAAGGAGATTAAGGAAAACAAGAATGGAACCTTCTGGGTGTCAGTTCCTAGGAATGATTCTCCTGGCATATTCAGAAGGATTTCAGCAACCAGGAATCCCACTAAAGTTGCTGCTGAAACCTGGAGCAACCAGAACCTGAAGCCTCAGCTGGAGTCCAAAGCCTTGAGGCTTTCCCTGGAGTGGTTCTCTCTAGGAGTATTTTGAAGTGCACAGATGAACAGCCAAAAGCCAAGTGCCCCTACCCCGCCCCCCCACAAAAAAAAAACCAACAAAACTCTGCCTCCTGCTTTTGGGCTCATATATATATCCTCTCGGTCTGTTCAAGGATGTTTTTCAGCTGGCAACAACCAAGTCCCTCACGAAGTGGTTTGACTACTAAGTGGAAAAACATCCTGCCCTCTCACATCTAAGTGGTAAACATCCTGCCCTCTCACATCTAAGTGGTAAACATCTTGCTCTCTTCCCCATCCCACACTTGGGATCAAAACAAAAACAGATTTATCTCCCCTACCACATACAAGGGCCATATGAGACAGGATTCCAGGGAAACCTTCAGCCAAGCAGGTGAAGATCTAAGTAAGAACTATGAGGAGTGATGGGGATGTGCCTCTATTGGGGTTGGTCCCTTTCTTGGGAGCCAGGAGGGAATACACTAATAGAAGTATTGAGGCATTCCTCTGATGCTTTTGAATGATTAGGTCATAGTCAGAGGAAGGCAAGAGTGGGAACTTGTTTTAACCAGGATCCTTACAGGCAGGGTGCACCTTATCACTAGGCTGCATGCTTGCAGGTGTGTTGAGGCATCAGGGAAGACGGCGTTTTAAGAATTTACTCTACAGATGTTGTTTTTGGAAAGCTGATAAACAGACCCTAAATAGAGAGCAAATATTCTTGTACTTTATTTTCTAGTATTGTTAATTATTTTAATCTGCCTCCTCAAAAAGGAGACACAGGCTTTGAGCCGACTGGATCATTGATCTTGAGCAACAAACAACATCACAGAAATAGACACTTAATTCACTTCGTGCTTAGCATTTTCTCCTCCTAGATTTATGCTCACATGGCCATTTGTTCCTGGTAAGAATCACAGGGATTAGAATGGCATTTAAATTCAAAAAGACATTCTTGATGTTTAGGAACTGTGTAACCTTGAACACGTAAACAATCCTCAACAAGCCTTAGGTATCTTTATGCATTGACAGGGATTATCACATCTACCACAGAGAGGAATAATAAGTTCTAAGTGATTGAACACTCAAAAGGGGCCAGCATATTATACACACACACACAAAATCAGTATTACATATTGCACCATCTTCTAGTTAAAAACCCTCAGGGACAAATGCTTCAGAACCCAAAATTCTTTTCAGATTTTAGAAATGTAAACATAAAGTATTTGTTCTGTAATATAGAACAATAACATTGCAATTATCCAATATTTAAATTTAAAGAAAGATTTTTTTTTTTAAAAAAAGCTTATAATTGGCCTTTTTCTTTCAGATAAAGCTTTGCTATAAAAATAAGTTTTATGCCAGGCCATTTTCTTATTTTCTCGTCTGTAAAAGTAGCTTAATGGAAGAAAGTAATTTTGACTCTCAGTTTTAGGAGGACACAGTCCATGGTGGAGGTGAAAACCAGGAAGGCAAGGTATGGTAGCAAGATCAGGAGGCTGGTTAGTCACGTTGCATCTATAGTTAGCAAGCAGAGAGTAGACAGAAGTTGGGTCTGAGCTACAAAGCCACAAGGCCCATCCCAAATTACACACTCTCCCCAAGAAGGTTCCATTATCTTTCTAAACAACACCACAAACCGAGGACACAGTATTCACATTCAAACTTCAACTGTCAAACATTTTGAAGTAACAGGTTACAGTGGTACATTATCAAAAAGATCAGGGATTTCAGATCAAAAGTTTAGTATGCACATTATGGGAGAGAGGAGATATGAAATGTTTTGAGAATATTAGCTTCATTTTTGGGTCTATATTAAATGCCTCTCCCTTCTTAACATAGTGCCTTCCATCCCCCTAAACCATAGCTTATCTGGCTTTCCTCTAAGGAAAGTTCTTGGTTCGGTGTGAATCCACACATGAACTTGGACTTCAAAACACTCTTTATTCTGGGAAGTCTCTGTAGGTTCTGGAAACTCTCTGTAGTTTCTTGCACATTGTTATTATCTTGTTCATATTGTCCCCAAATTTTGCTCATTGTAAGTTTCCTACTCCAACACATGCTGCTGTTACAGTGGTGACATCCCCTCTTACCGTTGATTATAATATACACGTGTGGTTTGGACTCATTAGGAATAGTCCTTAGTAATAAAGCTTTTCCAAATGTCCTCTTTATGTCTTTATTGAGTTAATCATGAGTGCAGAAACAGATATAAGTGATTTGGGCATAAATTTCATAACGATACACAGGTATACACAGAAATATACACATAATATACCCATGCATACATGTATGGATATAATGGATATATGTACTACTCTTAGCCACATATATTACAGACAGGCAGACAGACAGGCAGGCAGACAGACAGACAGACATACACACACATACACATACACACACATATTGAATTCATATACACCCACATATGTGAAGACACATACACCATGCCCGTGCATTCTCTCTCATAAGCTTTCTCCTAGAACACGTACCTAAGAAAAATCTGACATGTGTTTTCCTGACTTAATGTCCATTGAAAGCCATGTGTATGTAGCTTAGATATAAACCTGTAATGAAGGTGACTGAATAGCTGCCACACAAAATCTCCTTCCTTGAAGGGCATCTCATAAGCAAACAAACAACAACTGGAAAAAAACAAAGCCCACTCAGTGGATATTTAAAACAGCTTAAGCTGTCATAATATATTCTATTCTGGGTCACTTTGCACACCCAAATTGTTTTTTGAGACTATTAACAATGCCATGCTGAGCAATTTAATAAACACCATCAGTGGTAAAGTCTGTTACTTTTGTTTTACTGGTTTGAAAAATCATTACCATAGCTATCTCAGCTGTGGAGATAAGCCTGCTTCCTTACGTAGAGAATCCGCAGGAGTAAGTTCTGCATGTCTGATGAGGCTCATTTTTTTTTTTTTTTCATGGATGACACAGGCTATTTTGCAGTTTCTATTCACACTCAAATTGTTCTTGAGGAACAATTTAGGCATCATTTGTGCGGGCCTACCACACTCAGAATAGGTTAATAGTCAATGTCACCTTCACTGGGCTATTCTTTGGATAGAGACCATTAAGGAAAATAGCTATTTCAGTGAGCGGCATATTAAAGTCCTAGCCCAGAGCTGTGTGTGCCCCCCAGCCCCAATATTTGTGATCATGGCCTAGTGAGGAAGCTACAGTCATACCCTTCTCGGGATGTAACCACAAGGGAGGGCTGGCCATAAAGCTGAAGAGTGAGGAAGGTAAAAGTGACTTGGAGCAATACAAAAGAGGCTAAAACAGATTGCTGGGTGGCCACCACTGAACCTCCTTCTCCTCCCACCATCTAAGAACCTCCCTCTTTTATCTGGCGGTTCTTTGCTCAGAAAGCCTTATTTTTGTATTTTTCATTAGATCTCGAGCCATTGTTCTTCCTAGGTTTCCTAGGTAAGGGTGAGGCTCTTGCCTCTAAGCTGTTTTCCCTGTTCGTCAAGTTTCAGTAACCAAGTCAACATAGTGAGTTAGAATTAAGTCCCTCCCAGGGTGAAGCATTGCAGTTCCCTTGGTAAAGTGGACTTGTTATATATATTCCCTGTTGACTGAAGGAATGACAAAACTGGCTTTGTTTCCTTCTTACCTTTGGCCGCCTGGAAGTTTTAAGTCAGTGGCCCAGATTAATCAAGAGCCTAAAGCCAAGTGTGGTGGTGCACACCTGTAATTCCAGAACCACAGACACTGAGACAGGAGGATTGCCATGAGTCTGAGGGCAGTCTGAGTTACACTGTCTCCAAAAGGCCAAGATTGGGAGAAGGAAGGAATAGAGAGAGAGAGAGAGAGAGAGAGAGAGAGAGAGAGGAAGAGTATATAGAAGGAAGTACACACACATGTATATATGTATATATATATATATATGTATATATACCTATATATATATGGTATTTTATTTTTATCTCAGCCCAAGCCTTGAATCTAAACTATAGCACACACATTTCCTGCTCTGATATATTATTTTAATTCGTTTGCCTTTTGTCATTTTTTACTTCGGCCGAATAGAAATGGATTAATCATAATCCTACGTTCATATTGTACCTACATTTTTTTTTATATTTTTATTGCACTTGATCATGTAAAACAACAACTTCTTCACAGAACAAAGCAAAGTATAAATAAATAACAAGTAAGTAAGAGGCACCCTTACAGCTGGAAGAAAAATGAATATGGAATAAGCAAGAGGAAGAAGGAAATTGGAGTTACTCTGCATGACAAACCTGGCTGGGGAAGAGGAAGCATTCTGAGGAGACAGAGAAGAGAAAGAGGGAAGATATAGTTACTCTAGATAAATTCTTTGTGCAGAACAGAGCCATAGATTTGTGACATCAGTTCGATGTTATATTGAAAATGAAGGTTTTTCTGCTCTGAGAAGAAATTATCCGACGCAAAGAAACCTTCAGCAATTTTGTGACAATATCCTGGAATTAGTGGTGCAGAGCTGAGGCGGATTCTAAGATGTGAATTGCCACGTGGTTGAGATAGGTTGGAAGGACCAGGACGGAAGTTGCGAGGGTTCAGTGGTGACGGCTCCGCAGGATGTAGCACATGTCCTAGCACATGGCAGAACTTCCTTCCTGCTTCTCTTTATATAAATTTTCCTGTCCTTTGCTTCCAACTATCTTTCACTTGTTTTCCTTTCTTCCCTTTTCTGTCACCTCCCCTTCTCTGTCCTGTCTCCGAAGTTCTTTGTCGGTTTTATACGTGTGAGAGTCCTTTCTTGGTATGGAAATGTAAAGGATTTTTAAAAAGAGATACACTTATTTATAACGTCCCAGGAGTTACATTTTCGTAAGGAGCATAGTTCAATAGAAATAAGATGAGTAGATTCTGTGGAGATAATTCCTCAAAGTTCAAACATTCTTTCTTAGAGGGAAGTGGGAAGAATCGTGCTCACACAGCTTACCAGGCTTGGGATGCCGAGAAAGTCACACAGTTCCCAGGGCCCCTCTCCAAAATGTTATAAGCAGTAACAATTATTGAGGGGACCTCTCCTACAGGAAGAACAACCTTTGAAGTGTTCAGAGAACTCCGATGATGCAGCTTTTGTGAGTTGTCACCAGTGCTGGGGAGGTGTTTTTACTGCTTTAACTGCCTTTGAGTCACTAGGCTTCTGCCAATAAGCCCACTGGTTCACAGAGGCATGCTTGCGGGAGAGAATTCCCTTGGTCTGCCACAGTGCTGTGTTGGGAGGAACAGACCTGTCCTTGGTCCTTGTTCCCTTAGGAAAATTTCACACAACAGAAGAGCTGATCATTAGTGCTTAATGGAAAATAAGTTCAGTGAAAGAAAGAGAAAGGAAAAATTCAAGGAGATTGAGTCTTGAGATGTGTTAATTAAAGAACGTATAACTTAGGAACTGACAGAACAGATGACTTTTCAACAGGCTAGAGGAATTTAGAGTTTCAAACCTCATTTAAACACCCATTTTCATTAAATAGTAGTAAGACTGGAAAGAAAACCAATGAATGTATCATATGTTTTCTGCCTGGGCATGTTTTCATTCAGATTCTATGTTGTTAACACAAATGTTGATGCCTTTTACTTACATAAAATGGAATAAGCCCTTTAAAACCTTTGAAACTTATTTGAATTTTCAAAATTTGAAAGTCTCCAAATCTGTGTATTTTATCCCCCTTTGCAACCAGGTTTTCATTAAATGTATGAATCCTGAATGTTTTAATTTTAACACTTTATTATTTGTATTTTCCGAGGGGCAAATAGTTTTAGCCACTTACTTAAAATTATCCTTTTCAGCCTTTCATAATGAGCATACTGTTGTATATAATCTCCATTTACCTCCTCCTAATTAATTCCTCCTGTGTCACACACCCACATCTCCATTTCAGATTTTTGAGATCTCTTTAAAAAAGAAATTATAGTCAGGTAAATGTATGTGTATATACATCCTACAGGGTCTAGTTCATGTCACCATGACCACTTAGACCTGGACAATCTCTTACAGGGATAGACCTAAGAGAAAACTGACCTCCTCTCCCTCAGTCGCTATTGGCTGTTTGCAGATCTTCAGCTGCGTGTGGGGCCTTGTGAACTTCCCCTTGTAGATTGCTGTGCTCTTGTGTAGGTATTGTGAAGAGATCATATGTTTTCAGAGTATATTTATTAAGATGTCACTTTCCCATTTATTTCTAGAGATATTTAAGTATTCAAGATCAGGGGTTTGAAGCCTCTAAGATGACATATAATGCTTTAGCTTGATCCTTTTTAGACTTGTGTGAATTTGTTGAAGGAGGATGCCTATGTAATGAGACTACCTACCAGTTAAAATCTCTGAGCTACAGATAGAAAAGGCTAGAATTTGTGAGTTATTTTAGATCATGAGCTACGGAGCAATAAGTTGTTAATATGATATAATAATAATAGTAATGTAACAGCTCTGACTTAACTATGTTAGTACATTTCATGTACATTTCCTCCACCTAAGATAGTGTAAGAAAAAGACAATTGCTTGTCACTGTATAGAATAAACATATTGTGTCTCAGTCAAGATCCATAAGCTTTTTCATACTCAGCTCTATAAACTAGAAGGAGGTCAGTTTGAGATCAGAAAGAGGAAAATTGGAACTGGTTGACTTATTGAATCTATAATTCAAATGATTCTGTTAATTGCTGTCTTACACTATAGCTGTGTTGCCAAGGACAGAGAATAGACTGGTGTACCAAGAACTGAGATTCTCACAGAAGTTTCATTAGGGTTTGTGCCTATACATTCCTGAAGGAAAGGGCTGTACCATAGTGATTGTGCTAGCCTGTTTGTTTCCATGACGTATCTCATATAAATAACTTAAGAGAGGAAGGCTTGTTTTGAGTTCTAGTCCCAGTCCATCATGGCGAGGAGGACACAGCTGAGGAGGGTAGCATGTGACTATGTGGGTACAGGTGGATAAGGACTCCAAAGGACCTGGAGCTCAGGGGATGGTTTTGATCCATCCATCATAGGGCTAGGACACAGATTAGGTTCTTTGCTAACACAGTATCTTAGTTACTGAGCCACCTGTCTCGCCTCCCCATTCCCCTTTTATTTCATCCAGGACTCTCACCTGTGAGATGATGCTACCCACACTCATGGTGGATCTTCTCAGTCAGTCTATTCTGGAAACATCCATGGCCTTTGGCAAAACTGGAGATCTCCCAAGTACTTTACATCCCTCCCAATATTTAACCAGCTAAATTAGAAAAGAAAATGTAAGGGGCTGGAGAGATGGCTCAGTGGTCAAGAGCACCAGCTGCTCTTCCAGAAGACCCAGGCTCAATTCCCAGCACCCACATGGAAGTTCCCAGCTGTATGTATTCAGAATCTGACAGCTTTACGCTAATACACATGCAGGCAAAACACCAATACACATAAAGTAAAAATAAAGAAAGAAGAGGAAATTGAAAGAAAAAGATGACCTGCCACTTAGCCAGGGAACAGATGATCTTGCATATAACATAAATCAATATTCTCTTTTTTTTCTATTTTTAAAAAATTTTTTATTGAAAAATAAAATCATTCATATTACATCTCAATTGCTATCCTATCCCGTGCATCCTCCCATTCCTCCCTCCCTCCCGTTTTCACCCCATATTTTAAGGTACACAAAAAAATAAATAACTCCTTATAAAATAATTATCTAATGTGAGCCCTGAACTTAATACATAGAGATTATCTGTTGAATAACTAGTGAACACAGCTACTTACTAATAATAATCATAGTCCTTGTTACTTACTCTTGTCACCATTGTCTAATATTATTCTCATTACATCAATCTAAAGTCTCCTACTAGAATCACTATTGCTTTTTCCTAACAGTCGAGGACCACCCACAGCCAACAAAGGCCTACCAGAGGATAAGAAACTGCACATGTATCAGTGAAGAAAATTGGATATGTAGAAATGTGTAGAGAGGTGAATAGCTGTTAATTGTTAAACATGTTAGGAAATCATGATGGCCATAAAATAGACCCTCTCAAATCTCCTGCAGGAAGCCCTCCTCCATATGTCTGCATCTTCACTGCTGCATCCTGGAATCCATCTTAGCATTTGCATAAAGAAATGCTGCTTCCTATGGCTGTTCCAGGTTAGTGACAAAGCCACGCTAAGATTCTAAAGCTTTTACTCGTGAGCTCCTTGGATTTGACAACACTCTTAAGAATAAAAACAACTAAAGATATCATTTCTTAGCAATTGATCCTGTGCTGATGTCAATTTACCATCCACATTCTCTTAAAATATTTTGTCCAAATCATGTCTCATAAATTGAACTATCTCCTCGCATCTACTTGTAACAAAGAATGTTCTCAAGGGACAAAAATCTCCAGCCTCAGGAAACGTTATCCATGAAAAATTTACTTTTCTTGGTTATCCAATTTTTCATTAGCTGGAAAAAGACAATGATTTCTCTCTCTGTCTCTCTTTGTCCCTCTCTGTGTCTCAGTCTCTCTGTGTGTGTCTCTGTCCCTGTCTCTCTCCTCACTCCTCACTTGCTCACTGTTTTTTTTAGAGATAAGGTCTCACCATGTAGCCCTGTCTGACTTGGAACTTATTATGTAGAATAAACAGGAGTTACACTCACAGATCTGTCTGCCTTTGCCTACAGATAGCTGTTCTTAAAAGCTTGGGCCATTATGCCCAGTATATATGTCTCTTAGTGGCTTGTATCTTGTGATTCTAGAACTCTCACAAACTGCATATAAAATGAATCAACACTTTTGTTTCTTGAGTTTCAGGACTGTATCAAGTAGTTACTCCATGCACAAATTATCCTTTGATATAAAAGCAAGCACTAATTCTTCAAACAAGGAAACATTGCTTTGATTTTTGGGATCACAATACAAATATGTAACAAAACAATAATAAGCCATGTCTTTGAAGCTTCAACATCATTATCACTTCTGATCCAGGTCTACCTATGTAATTTTAGAGTAAAGCATGTAGTGACTTCCTAATTGGCTTTCCACCCCCAGATTAAAAGTACTTTAATTAAAGAAAGTTCTATATTCATTATCACCATCAAAAGCTGACTTAAAATTCTCATATTCAGATGCATTAGTTTGGAACTAGTGGCAACAGTAGCAAAGTTGAAAATCCCATTATGATTAAAAAAAAAATACAGTTTAGCTACAAGGGAGATTTTTTTTTTCTTAAGTCAGTACTCAGGCTTTGAAGGCACAATGGCTGCACTATTCACAAAAATGACAGATCTCAATTATAGGAGTTTTTAACAGAAAAGGAAGGTTATGCTATTTATGCCACAAGAATAGAAGCCTAAGTTAGCATTTGTCCTTAATTAGGAACTGTGCCATGATAATCCACCTTTATCACTAGAAGGGGGCATGAGTCTAAAAAATGGGAGATTTAATCTAAAATGAACTTTGGAGATTTTTCCAAAGTCTCTGATATGTTATCTTAGTCTTGGACTGTTTGGATAATCTAAGGCTGGAATCAATGAGAAGTAAAAGAAGGATTTAATGTTGGTGATGGGATTTTTCTCCTTCTGGAAGATGCACATAGGGGAAAATTCCTTGATGGGAAAGAAGCTTATAAACTTTTTACGTAGTTAAAGGCATTTGTTTTCTAAATCAACTGTTGTCAAAGTAATAGTTTTGATATAAAGACATGTCCAACCTTTATATACATGTACTGAGAAATGGTCATTATGCTTCAAGGTGCCCCAAAGTAAAATGAAATTTGCTTGGGAAGTTTGTCATAAACACATTTTTAAAAATTCATTCTAGCTGTGAGAGGCCTATTCAACTTTTAGTAAAATAATTTGCATTTTAAACATTCTCCTCACATTTGCAGATTTATACAAGTTTGGGTTTTATTTAAATGAACTCAGGGAGAAAACAGATGTGCCCTATGTGTTCATGGAAATCAGGCCCAGAATCCAAACCCTGCTTGCTGCCTGGTGGGAGCTACCTGCTTGGGCTCAATCTGTGGTCCGATTAGTGATCTCTTCAGCTTGAATGGAAACTGTTGAGAATGTATTAGCCTTGAGTCCAGATGAGTGTCAAATATACAAACCAGCCTGTGATGCTGATGATATTTTATCAAGGCATTCATACAGCTCCCCAATTCCAGCATGAAGGTTGATGTGGTTAGCACTGACATACCAACAGGGTCTCCTTAGGCAAGCTCTGCCAGTTTTGATTGAAAGAAAAATCACTGTTAACATCTAAAATTTTAATTTCAAAAATTGGCCAAAATTCTGTCATTTCCAGTTTTAAGCCCATTTGTAGCCCAATGGTTACAGATGGACTCATTAGATGTCGTTTATGGAGAATATTAAATATATTGATGAATTTAACCTGTGTTCTTTTCTGCCTATTTTTTCATATACTACAGTGAATACAGTTCACTTTCTCTCTCTAACATAACACTACCCAATCTCTCTCTCTCTCTCTCTCTCTCTCTCTCTCTCTCTCTCTCTCTCTCTCTCTCTCTCTCTCTCTCTCCCTCTCTCTCTCTCTCTCTGTTTCTTTTAAAAAATTAAAATAATTTAATTACATTTCAGCATGACAATTCATCTCTCAGATTCATGAATTCTTCATTTAGAATCAATTCTTCATTCTTGTTGTCTTCTGTCATGGTAGCAGCATATGTTATCACTATAAATGATATAATTTAGTTGTTGAATACCCATCTTGTACTGAAGCCAGGGTCCATGTACTTAATCTATACCCATCATGTATTGAAGCCAGGGTCCATGTAGTGAACCTAATAGGAGGCATTGTGCCATTTTAGTAGTTGACGTTTTATGAGAGGTCCTTATGTTATTGGTGGCATGGAAGGATGGCCTCTTGGCCTATTATTTTTCCTCTTTGGTTTCAGCAGATTATGTAAAAGGCTTGGATTTGCTACACATTTCCCCAAGGTATGTTCCTCTTTCCAAAGCTCCATAGTAATGAGATCAGCAGGTCTTGGGCTAAAAACTGTGGAAATATGAGACAAAACAAATAGTCTTAGGTGTCTCATTCTCATGGTAAAAAGCTGATTAAAGCAGAGGCTTGCTTATTCAAAAAAGTAGACTCCCTTGTTCTTAAAGGCCTGTACCAAAAATTAGGTATTTTTTATGTTTTAAAGAGATTGTCTTTCTAGGGACAGGCTTCCCACTCTTTAAATTTTGTTACAATGATAGCTTCAAACATCTCCGAACCGATGGTCGTCTGACTCCCCAAGTCTTAGAACTCTAAACCTGGTGCTTTGAACTGAATCTCCCCTCATTTAGCCATTCCTTCTCTGGTGCTTACTACACTGCACTAAAAATCTATACATCTGCATAACCTGCTTTAGTTGCTAATTTCTTGATGGTAGGGTGGGCGCCTTACCCCTATCCGTTGTGCAAACTCTACAAGTGCAGCAAACATATTCTTTGATTTGAAATAACTAAACAATCCAAATGAAGTATTCAGGGTTCCACTGAATGTGGGTCAATTGATGTTAATCTGTTAATGATTCTAGGGATATCTGAGGACTCTGAAAGTTGTTTCTTCTCAAATTCAGTTTTCCACCTTCCTTTCTTATTTCCTGGTTTGCGATAAAATATGTAAAGTTGCCAGGGCTTGATGCATCTTGCCACTAGCCTATGATTCAATTTCATGCACACGGAGACTCAGAACAACTTGGCAGTTAACTGCTAATGGCTTTTAAGGGTTTAAGTCAGCCCTAAACATTATTCCAATGAGTTTTTGTGGTTTAATTACCTTAAAACATTAAGTAGTCAGAGCCCATCAATACACACACACTTAGGGGTATGAAATGTGCACTGGTCCCAAATACCGGCTCCGCCATGTCTAATATACCACCTTATTTTGCCAAAAAAAAAAAAAAAAAACATATAAAAATAGTTTAAGTCTATCTACTTGAGGCTAATGATGTGTGCTATCATTAAGCTGAGAGAAATGTGAACTTAAAGCAATTCTCTAAACAGTAAACAAGAGCTTCACAAAGCAAGAGACAGAGCCATGTCTGTCTTACCCTATTGTCACCCATGCCATGTTAACTTTAAGCAGTGCATCTCAGTTTAAAACCTCCCACCTCTGGGTTCAAATCTCTCCAGCTCTGTAATTTGTCGGGTGTTAAGTCATAAACTGTTGAGTGTGGGGAGAAATAATTAGAACTAGTAGTCGAGGAAGTTTTTTTTTTTTGTGTGTGTGTGTGAAAACTTCATCAAATGATGCATGCAGAAATAGTAATAACACCCAATAATATGTGCTAGACAGTCATGTTTTAATAGCCTATTCTTGAACATTCTGGAGATGAGGAGGAAATGAACTTGAAGGGTCAGTACCAATTTTTAGGCTATAAAAATGAGCTTAATCTCTCTATTGTGATTTTCCTTCTTTGGACTATAATTAAAGAAACCAAAGGTTGTCACTTATTTCATGCACTGTTTCAGATATTTTCCACCCTCCTGAGGAACTCATTTCTAACCATAGACTCACAATAACTTCATTCCTCTTTTTAAGTCATATCACATCCCAATCTCCACCATTCAAATTGGCCTAAGATCCTGCACTAACAAAATGTTAATATTTATGAGTAATGCATATTGGGTTCAGAGATAGGAAGAGAAAACCTTCAGGGAGGCAGAGATGAGTTATTGGTCTGCTATAGAATGTGTCATTTGGAAAATGCTGCATTGTAGTGAGAGATGATTCAAATGCATGATTTCAAGGGGCAATGCAATCTAGTTTACTAATCTCTCATTATACTGAGGTGAGGCTTTTGTGAGCGCTGGCTGCTCATTAGCATCTTGATCCCACTGAAGAATCCAGATAGCGGGTGCCAGTTCTGCTCTCATTATGGAGGAATTCCAATGTCTCTATTCTTTTCATTAATGTGTCATGCAACGATTAAATGCGACCGAAGCTAGGGCCATTTGAACAACATGAGCCACCGGTGCTATAAGCTAACATGTTATTTCTTTATTTTAATGTGATGGTCTCCGAGTCACTTCAGTGAAACTTCCCTGACCCCTGAACTCACTTGTCTCTTCTGATATATGTTTTGTTTTTAACTGCATCCCTGTGTTTCTTCTTCACATCCTACTTTTGTTTTGGTTCCATTGCTGTTGACACCCTTCTACGACAAAAGTCAGCCAGTGGCCAAAATCTACTAGTCAAATCCTAATTTGGGCAAAGCAAAATGTAGGTTGTTGTTGTTGTTTTCAGGAAGCATATAGAAAGGGGTATGGATAGGTTAAAACGTTTTAATGTGGGCAAGCGAGTGACTCCAAATTGGAAGGGAAGCCTTGTAGGTGAATAAAGGTACAAATGGCAGTTAAGAATTTTCCTTTAGATTATAACACACATACAACAACTTAGCTGATATTTACCTATGGGAAAAGGTGACCTGAAGAATAGTACCATGCATTATATAAAATAGTTTTCTTCTTTGCCTCATGTCTAGTTTGATTTAAAAGTGTATTGTTACCATTAGCCACAAACCATCAGTTCCTAAGATATCTCATATAAAAGATTTCTCTCTCTCTCTCTCTCTCTCTCTCTCTCTCTGTGTGTGTGTGTGTGTGTGTGTGTGTGTGTGTGTGTGCAGGAATATATGATAAAAACAACACTGGCATGAGGACCATAAATTCTGTTTCATCAAACACACATTATAAATCTCAGATGCCATCAGATTAACAGAATAATGATTAACTGTGACTACTCAGATATTTATCAGCTTTTAATTGCTGTAATCATAATAATTACCCAAAGTACTAAAATAATTACAAATCTGCTGTATTGTGGTATAGGTGGAGATGCATAGGTCTAGAGTCAGACCTGCATTAACCCAGTGGTTTTATTTTCACAGCTCCGTGATATTGGACAGTATACTTTACCTTCATGCCATGTGAATAACAATCTCCATTTCCAGGGTCACTTTAAGGGTGAGAGATAATGTATCTAAAGCAGCATAGTTCCTGACACACACAGACACACAGACACACTATCACGGACACACTATCATCACAGAGGCAACAGTAACTGCTGTTATTATAGCGGTTGCTCTAAGACATTTCCCTCATAAAAAAGAGAATGGGTGTTGCAGAAGTTAAACCGAGTGAATGCACCTTCCAAAGGGGCCTGAGACAAGAGTAGCAATGAAGCAAGGATAGCAGAGAGACATAGGATTGCGTTATGCTGCTAAATGTTGATGCTAGGGAAGGAACAGGCACATGTAAGCACGTGGTTTCTTGGGGGTACTTATGGCAATCCGATTACAGAGCATCCGGAAAAGACACTTTGTTTCTTACAAGGATGCCATTAAGTTCTCTTAAAAGATGATACTCTCTGCCACTGTTTCCTTTTCATAGTTTTCTTTTATTAATTTTTTTTACTTGTGAGTTTTAACTTGTTGTTGGATATTTTCTTTCTTTCTTTTTCTTTTTCTCGGGGAGAGGGGAGGTCAAAGAGGGACTTGGAGGAATAGATGGGGTATTAATTATGTTTGGGATATAATGCATGAGGAGATAAAAAGAAAAGCTCTTTGCCATTGTAATTGGTTACCAGCAGAAGAGAGATGAGATTCAACTCTTCTTGCTAGCAGGGTCAAGGTAGGAAGCCTTTGGATTTTCCCTTCTGGCTCTGGCTTAGTTTTGTCATTTAACCGGCTGATTTTGAATAAGTTATCAAACTACATAATAAGTTTCCTCATCAGTGAAATGATGCTCACAATAAAATTGAGTGGATAGTGATACTGTGTGGTGTGTTGCTTGCAGAGCCATGACAGAAATGGGTACTGTCACATGTCCTATAATCTCTTGGGAGGATCCCGTCTATGACAAGTTGAAGCTGACATGGTGCCCTTTGTGTTTTAATTATATATTAAATACCAGAAATGCTCCAATGCCTTTATTCAGTCATTAAGGTGTCATTAACAATTGCACTATTAAACTCATTAATAAGGAATTAAAGGTTTCACAAACATTTGCATGCGTTCCTTGTCATCACTGATTGTCACCTGCTGTCTTCTCAATACGGCTGCCATGGCATGACGTTGTACGCATTTGTCTTATTTAATTTGCAGCATAACTCTGTAAGATTGTTTTAGGCCTTGGGGCTGCTGTAGCAAAACTCGTAAATGAAATGGCTTATGGATATCAGGAATGCACTGGTCACAGTTCCAAAGACAGGGTAGTTCAAGATCAATAACACAAGTTGATTCATTGCCCCAGAGGTCTCAGTCATAGATGGTGTCTTCCATGCCCTCAGCCTGCCCCAAGGAGTCTCTCTTAGAAGGCCTCTCATTTGAGACGTGACTCTCCTCTCCTCTCAAAGACTCCATCACCTAACAGTACCACATGGGTGGAGGGGCTTGGCACCAGCACCCAATTATTTGTGTGATAATTAGGTTTACTATTTGAGGATAGCATAATAACTTTCACAGTACAATAGCAATCAGGCTTGCTTTTCTGAATGATCTAATTGAAGCTCTATATCAGATGTATAGCGTGCTGGAGTCTGGGTCCTGCTTCCCTATTGCAGCACTTCTTTGTACATCACGACACTCACCTTTAGATGTGGTAGAGACTAAATGGCTTAGAGTCATTGGGTCTTTTGTTCATATTAGAGGTGTCTGTATCATGTAGCTAGTATGTTGCTCCATTGCTTTCCCTCTATTCCTGCGTCAATAATGAGGCTGTCTACTCATTTCTTCCCTTAAATGCCTTTATCTCTGAGAAAAGCCCCTGTTCTTATTAGAGTGAGCAAGGTAGCTACGGAAGCACATTTTCATGTAAACGTCTGTAGGTGATGTGTTCCTGAATTATTGTAATTTATAGTAGGACTCTCAGAATATTATGCACATCAGTCTTATAAATAATGTGACATAAATAACAGCTGCATTTATTGCCAAAGCAATTATTTTCTTCCTAAGCAATCATTCATGATTTTAGAAGGAGCTGGAATTTTGCGTACAGCATTGTCTCCTTACATAATTAGGACGAGTCTCCTTTACTCTCCCGTCTTGATGCTTAATACCTGAAAAATATTAGTGTTTCTTTGAGCATTGTCAAGATCTAGTGACCCTTAAAAAATCTTGCCTGTAGTTTATGGAAATTGTCCTCTTGGCATTGTCCTTCTTTCATATAGGGTTCTTTGTTTGCTTCCGAGAGAGAGAGAGAGAGAGAGAGAGAGAGAGAGAGAGAAGGAGGGGGGAAGGAGGGAAGAGTGTGGAGTTGCATGAGTGGAAATTCAGGAAAGATTGCACAAGAGTTGGGGAAGCTGAAACTATGATCAGAATATATTTCTTTTCAATAAAATGCATAAAAATGTAATAAGTATTATATAATAATTATGTAATAATAATAAGTATCAAAGATATTAAAAATATTATGAGACCACGTCAGTGTGCAGTTCCTCTTTTGGGGAAGGTTGCTCTTACCCTAGCATGATACTGTGTTACACAAACACCACTCTTCACTTGTGTAAGGATTCATTCTGTGCTTTTAGAAAAATTTAAAGGGAATTTTTTTAAATTGAGGAAAAAAGTGGACAAGAAATAATTAGTTGAACTTTCTGATATTATTCTGCTGCTTATGGACCATCTAATAAAATTAGTAATTCTAAGATATACAACTTTGTAAATAAAATATTGCAGTCATTTTTAAATTTTATTATTTTATTAATTTATTCTTGTTACATCTCAATGGTTATCCCATCCCTTGTATCCTCCCATTCCTCCCTCCCTCCCATTTTCTCCTTACTCCCCTTCGCTATGACTGTGACTGAGGGGGACTTCCTCTCCCTTTATATGGTCATAGGGTATTAAGTCTCTTCTTGGTAGCCTGCTATCCTTCCTCTGAGTGCCACCAGGTCTCCCCCTCCAGAGGACATGGTCAAATATGGGGCACCAGAGTACGTGTGAAAGTCATATCCCACTCTCCACTCAACTGTTAAAAACAACCTCACCTATAGTTTATGGCAATTGAATATTATTAGTTTAGTCCTCTCATAGTATCCCTTGTGAACTGGGTCTTGGAACCCTGTAGATTCTGACATCTGCATATGCTCAAGTCCTCTTCTAAAATATTCCACAGTGTTTATTTATCATCATCTTTGTATATGCCCCATTGTTATGATTTATTTATAAATTACTTACAATACTTGCTACAAATGCTGTATAAGCAGCTATCGATTTTATTGTTTAGAAGACTATGCAAAGAAATGATGACTGTAGATGTTCGGTATGTTTGTAAGTTTGTCTTTCTAATGCTTTTGAACAGCTGTAGGTCAGGCCGTTCATGATACTCCTTCTTCTGTTCATGAACAGTTGTTGTGGAATATTTAATAGACTCTAGGGGGGTGTGTTCTATTACTGGGGCTACCCCCCCCAAGTAATTGAGGCAGATACCTGTTAATTTATTTAAACAGGTTTGGAGCAGTAACTGGGCAGGTACGATATAAATTAATTTTCTAAGCAAGTTTGACTATCTCCCAGTGGCATCCCAAGTTACTTGCCAATAAGTCATCTTGTCTGGGCTGGATCTGCTCCATCAATCCATGTCCTCTTTCTCCATGTTCTTCCATCTCCTCTCTCTTCCTTCTCCTGGGCTCATGGACCCTCCTGAGACCCCCAGCCTGGGAATCTGAGCTCCGCCTACCTCTATTTTGTCCAGCTACAGGCCCCAGCCTTTCTTTATTTTGCCCATCTGGATAATATTGGGCATCAAAGTTTACACAATATCATTCAGTGTATCTGGGAATGTGCTTGGCTGGATGGCATCCAGATCTTGGGGACTAGTATTTAGCATATGAATACACAGAGCACCAGATCAATCTCCAACAATCAGTCGAAGATTATATTCTACCTCATAACTTTCACAGATTCTGCCTATCTTCTGTAGATGTCTACCTTACTCTCTCTCTCTCTCTCTTATTAGTTATTGGACAGAATTGTTTAAAAAAAAAAAGAATATAGGGAAGGATGCATGGAAGAAGGAAGAAAAAAGAAATATCAGGAGATGACTCAAAAGTGTAAAAGATGGAAAGGAATATCAGTTGTTCCCATTTGGGACAAATATTCTGGGTTGTATTAGCTGAAGTGACATTGAACACATTATTATTTTATTAGGAGATACATTACTGTGTTTGCCCAAAGCAACAATAACTGAACATTGCCAAAATGTATTGCTTATCTGAACATGCAGTGTTTTTGTTTTCCAAATTTCATGTTATTTCTCTATTATTCCTCTCTCTCTCTTTCTCTCTCTCTCTCTCTCTCTGTCTCTCTCTGTCTCTCCCTCTCTCTCTCTATCTACCCCGCCCCCCGCTGCCTGTGCATCATATTGTAGCTCTCAGCTACTGTTCCAGCATTATTATCTGACTGTGTGCCACCAGTTAAAATGCTTTCTTTGATGATAGTTATCTTCATCATGGTGTCTCTTCAAGCCATAAAATACTGATTAAGACACCAGGTTATTGGGGAAGGTCCTGATATTTATAGAATATTTATGATGTCCCAACCAATTAAATGGTTATTTTATATGTACCATTAATGGATATAGGATCAGGTTATCATTTTCCTGAAAAAAAACAAAACAAAACAAAACAAAACAACAAAGCTTAGAAAGGTAAATATAAACCATATTTGTAGGCTTGGGAACAATAGTCCACGAGGTTGGGGAAAGAAAACATCTTCTAAGACTTCATAGCAATGATGTTCCTTGATAAATTCCAGGTTTTCTTACTTGGCATTTAACCAAATCATCTGTCAAGTATTCTTTCTGCTTTGGTATTGCAGATTCTATACCCTATCTGCCTAGTATAAGATGGAAATGTATAAGTGAATAGCTTGACAAGTATTTTCACATATAATTAGGCTAAGCTTTGTGAATTTTGCAATGAACAAACTTATCACAGTTCACTTTCCCCCATCAATTCTAGTTCCAAGATCATTCCTAGAATCAAGACTGGCTATACTCTACAGGTGATTTCTTAAGTGTCTATGAACATTTGAACTTTGCCTAAAAGCCAAGATAAGTAAATAAATATTGATTCCTATAGAAAAATATATGAATTTTCTTGATCCATTTATTTATTATTAGGTAGCCACAAGCTTATCAAACAGCTCCTCACTTGGCAAAATTATAGTTCAATAGCTGTTACCTTTTCTACTCTCTTTGCATGCTATATTTTGTTCCACCCATCATACGTATTTGAGAGATATCTTTAGTTTCCATAAACAGGTTATTAGGTTTTTAAAAATAAGACAACTCAGCCACTAATTTATTTACTTATTTATAATCAAAGGCTGTTCAAGAAACTTTCCCACCCTTCTTTGAAGATAACAATTTGTTGGAAACAGTAAGAAAATAACAAAAAAGAATCACCGTGGAATGAATAAAGTGTGCAAAACTTGTTCAGACGTTTCTCAAATGCAGATCTCCAGGAGTCAGTAATTTAAGTCTCTGACACACCTTCTCACTGGGGCTAATTCGCTGGGCCATCTGATTTTGCGTACCCAGGAATGTTTCAGTTCATCTCAATCCTATTAAAAGTCATTATGCCTATAGAACTGGAGACTATGTGGTTTGTTTACTGTCACTCCTGGAAGGTTCTGTTTCTCTGCTAGTAAGTGATAAAGAAGAGACTTTCTCAAAGTCAATCACTCAAAATAAAGAAGCTAAATCCATTTTAGCATACCTCTGGGAAGGAGATCTGCATTAACCAGTCTATGACTTCTCTGGCAATAATAAGGCGGAGGAGAATACACAGCCACTGGTGGCTTCGGCAAGTGATATGATGAGGGGACAGAGACAATGAGGCAAGAGCAAAATGGGACCTGGGATTAAGGGATCTTCCACTCAGCCATGTGCAGAACACTGAAAATTAATACGGTATTGTTTAGTGAGCAGCTGTCAGGTTATTGTAATTTGCAGACTGTTTTCGTCTTCCTCTTCTCCTTCACTGAAGACATATGAGAAACCGCTTCATTTCTGAGGGATGACACAGTTAATCTTATTTTGAGTTCTATTTGAAGAAAATGAAACATTAAGCTGGTTTTGCATTTATCAAATGAGCCATTGAGTTCAGCATCTAGCAAGCAGCTCTGGCAGGAAGGCGCTGTGCTCGAGAGTGGGGCTATGAAGATGAATTAAGAATAATCATTTTCATCACGGTATCAGATAATTTGGGGGGATTTACAGCATTGGAATTTTCAGTTGCTGTAAAGATAAGCAAGAAATGCCAGGCTGTGACATAGACAGATTGGAAGGATTGTCTTGAAGCTAAAGGGCGGTAGCCCAGGGTCAAACCTAGAGAAAGTATCTTCAGATTTAGAGAAAAAAAAAAAAGGCACTGTGTCAAGGATAAGTTCTTTGAGTATGTATTTAGAACATATAGTCCAGGGCAGAGTCGAGGAGCTCTTTAGGATAAAGCACTTACCATGCCAGCATGAGGATGGAAGTTAGGCAATTCGGCACTTAGAAAAAGCTGGGCAGATGTCATGACCACCCTCCCCCACCCCCACACCCCTGTGCCCAGCCATCAATTACAGCGCCCAAGAAGTAAAGACAAAGGATCCTGGGCAAGCTGGCAGGCTTGGTCATGTGGATAGTGATGGTGGAAGGCACTCAGTGTCAACATATGGACCCTGCCATGCTCATGTGACTACACCCAGACAAGTGTGCATGTGTATCCTGACACAGGTAAGCACATATATATGTGCATATGCACCATACACATATATATCCCAAGATACAAAAAAAAACTAAACTCAGGATATCCATGTTTCTACAGAAGCATTCATCCAAATATAGTTAATAACATAACAAGCCAAACTGAATTTAATTATATGCAGTGGAGTAAGAATGCTTGCATCCTCCCACTTATAACAGTGGCTATTACTTTGCTGGCCCAAGACAAATATTTTAATAAGTGACCAAAACAACTGAGACTTAGCCAGACTCACAGAAAGCTGTTTAGTATGGTATTAGTGCCACGCTATGCTAGCCCACAAGACGCACAGACACAGGCTATTATTATGATACAAAATGGCAATTCCCAGGTCAGGGCAAGAGTCACCAGTTCACAAAGTGTGAGTGTAGGCGGAAGAAGAGAGATTGCTCAGGATATTTTCCAGTACTGGTAGGAAGGCTTAAGAAAAGTTCCTCCAAGTTGGAAAAATTGCTGGTGCAGAGCCCACTGGTGAGTTCAACAGTGAAAGAATTACTCAACTGACTCAACTCCCATAATAGATCTTCACCCAATAGCATCTATTTTAGTGTCAAAACACGCTGAATTCAAAGTCAAGACCAAAAACAGTCCCTCTAAGCTCCCGTGAGCTTCCTTATTACTCTGTTGCTAAATTATTCCTAGTTATAAATAAAACCTTGAAAATACAAACGCAAACACAGCAAACTTTCACTTGGTAAATTGCAGGCTTGCTATGTCCTTCAGGTCTTCCACGAATAAGATGTATGTTAGGAAATTATGTGACCTCCTACTTACTGGGGCCCTCCTCTCTGCTCAGCTGCTGCAGCCTCACTTTGATACATTAGCTCTCATTTTTTCCATCATTAAAGAATTTGGCACATGATTGTGGATATGTTTATGACACCGACTGAGTCTACAATAGATACTGGCAGTCTCCAACCACGGGAAAGAAAAGGTTCCCAAGGAAGTTCTCATTTCTACAGATATTTAAGGCTGGCATTTATCAGGTCATCTACTTCATTTCTTACATTCTTAGCTTAGGGAGTCAAACTGTTAAGACAAAAGGAAGAATTCAAATTTGCCCATTTTCAGGCATCAAGAAAACAGTGTAGGTAATAATTACAAGTTCACTACTTCTGAAAGAGTTTCAGGCTATGCCTTTATCTCACTGGGCGTCAGCGTATCTGTCAAGACATTTGAGTTAATCATCGACACATTTCTTCATTCCAGAAGTATATATGGAACATATAGTATGCTTCAATTTAGAGACTAGGAGTACAGTACTAAGATAAAATTAGTCATGAAAATTAATATGCATTATGTTTACTCAAAAAGTTCAGCTGTTATAAAAAGAACACAGAAACCAAGATCTAAAGTTTTAGAATAATTTACATAGGTAAAGGGGGAGAGAAAAAAAAACTTTCAAAGTAGGAGACACAACATTACAAGCGCCTTGTGGTGTGAAAGATTGTGGATGTTTAAACAGAGACCAGCAAGAGGCAGAATATAGTCAAAGAATGAAACTCATGAAATTCCAGTGACTTGCTGCTGGACTCCGGGTAAGAGTGGCATGGAAGAATGGGAGCATGGGATTACCCAGATGGTTCAGGAGCTCTGCAAGGAGACCATCAAGGCTGGCAGATCTTGACCCAGGGGGACCTACACAAACTGTTGCACCAACCAATAATGCATGCTGTAAACCTAGACCCCTCTGTTCAGATCTAGTCAATGCACAGCTCATTCTCCACGGTAGTGGGGAGAGTGGGGACTGCCTCTGACATGAACTCTGGTGCCCGCAGTTTGATCACTTCCCCCTGGTGGTGAGGCCTGGTGGCACACAGAAGAAGGGGAAGACAGGCTATCCAGGTGAGACCTGATAGGAGCGGGAGGGGTTTCCCTTGTGTCAGAGGTTTAGGGGAGGGCAGTTGTGTGGAAGAGAGAGGCAGGGTGGGAACAGGAAGATACAAGTAAGAGGATAACAATCAGGATGTAATCTGAATAAATTATAATAAATTTTAAAAGTGGAAAAAGAAGAATGAAACTCCATAAATTGCAACTTTCATGGACACGTGAAACTGCTTGGGGATTTATTTTAAGTACAGATTATGGTGTAGTAGATTTGGAATGGAGCGCAAGACCATTCTTCCTAAGTAACATCTGTCCTTGCGATCCAGAGACCCCATATCCCAGGGAAGAACAAAGAAGGTACATCAGGCATATGAAAATAAATGTTCTCTCATTTTGTGGTTTCTTCTTCTACTTCTTCTTCCTTCTTGATCCTTGATATCAATCCTTTTTCAAAATATATGTGGATAGAGAAGGAATTTTTACCACCATAAACACTCATTTTCAATCACAAAAGAAAGGGACAGTATTGACCTAACCTGGACCTCATTCAAATAAGCTGATGCTGTCTCTACAGTTTCAGAGAAGTTATGATCATTTCAGGTCCAAAGACTACTCTGTGGGGGCGTTCTTACTCACTTGAACAAGTAGTGATCATGATGCCAATATGAAGGAGGCCTTCATGATATCAAAGCAGTGGCTGGTTGGTATCATTTCAGATATATTACAGTTAAGACAGCAAAAAGAAGGAGATACAGCTTCATTGTTTAAAAACTTTATGCATGTACTTACATGGTCTCGCAATCATTATTTAGAAAAGAAAGAAAATGATAAGTTAAGTACTACTAGCAAATGCTTCCAGTGGTATTTTCAAGCTAAGGGAGAAGAATCCCAGTCTCTGACTCAGTAGACAGCACCTACTGATTCTCAGACTCGTCAGTAAAGGTCAGCAGCACTGCACGCCCTCGAAATCCTCCTGGCAAGCTCTGCTAGCATGAAGGGAATTATTATGAAGGCCAGCAACTCTTCATTTAGCAGAAGGAAAAGCAGTTGAAAAGAAAGAAACCAACTCAATATGTAATCTCAAAGCAGTTCTGATCCATCCAACTTTCCCCCTGTGCCCCCCCCCCCCCCCGCCAAGTCATCACATTAAAAAACAATGCCAGGTTGCCTTATATTCATGGGACCTTGTCCATAACATTGCTTTGCCTACTTTATACTTTAAAGTTGTGTCATTATAATGACCTTGACTTCCACAAGCTCACGATGCAAAGAGAACTGTAGGTGCAAGAAATGCAACAAAGAATCTTGGATGATGGAGAACTGATAATGAGAAAGGTCATAAGAAAACAAAGATGAGAAGAACTGCCTTGTGTGAGTCAAGCAGAAGTCAAAGAATTGCATCCAAGGCATGAAGGATGAGTGAGAGCACAGAGCCAGTGCAGTGTCCTTGCTTGCACTCCAACAATGTACAGGTCAGAAGAGAATCTATCTATCTATCTATCTATCTATCTATCTATCTATCTATCTATCTATCTATCTATCTAATCTTTGTGATTTTCCAGAGGAGACAGGACTGGGGACAGGATATGATGACAAGAGATCAGCCTCCTTGCAGAGGAGAGAGATACCAGGAGATGCACCCCCTTTGCCCTTCAGTTTCTCCACATGCTAAATTGGCATGTTAACATATTTATATTCTCTCAGTTAGTGGTTAAGAGAGACTCAGAAGGTGAGGGAAGGATATGAAAGATTATTAGTTCTGTATAACATTTGAACGGGACGCATATTGGTATTGAAAAGAGAATGGGGTACATATTAGCTGTAAATAAAGGTTGGGAAAAATTCTGTAGGGAAAAATATGGAAAATAAAGTATAATTACTTCTAAAATTTTGACATAAAACTGGAAATTGGTAATCAAAAGGTATTGTCTAAAGATTTGAACACAGAGTTAAGAATGAAAAGCGCTTTTCACACTGGAGAGGTGGCTCAGTGTTTGAGGCTTCTAGCTGTTCTTTCAGATAGCTTGCATTCAATCAATCCCCAGCACACACATGGTGACCACAACTATCTAGAGCTCCACTTCCAGGGAATTCTGGGCCTTCTTCTGGATTCTGGGAATACAGACACACAAAGATTGCAGAGACATAAGTGGAAACAGAATGCCCTTGCACATAAAAATAATTTTTAAAATTAAGAAAACTGTTATTATTATTTTTATTATTATTGTACTAATTGTTTTACTTCAGTTTTTTAAAATATATTTTATTAATTTATTCATATTACATCTCAATTGCTATCCCATCCCTTGTATCCTCCCATTCCTCCCTCCCTCCCATTTTCCCCTTACTCCCCTCCCCTACAACTGTGACTGAGGGGGACCTCCTCTCCCCATTTATGCTCAGAAAACTGTTTTATTATTAATACCCTTTAAAATGATTGTTTATAATTTAAAACAGTGGCAACATTTGTAACTGTTTTGATTAAATGTCCGACTTGATTCCGTCCATAACACTTCCAGATCAATGCAGTCACATGGGAACTGCAGGGAAAGGTTCATTGTTGCCTCAAGGAGTTATGTGAGAAAGTCTTTGCCTGGAAAATGTGATGATTAGACACTGGGGAAGTTTATGGTGTCCAGCAGCGGAGACTGAAACAATGTGCTCCCTAGATGGCACACATAACTCAGCCTCCTTGAACTCAGATTTTACGCTTTGCAGAACATAGGACATGGAAGTGTGAAGAAGATGGCAGTTGCCTCTGTTTTACTTTTAATCTATGTTATTGAATAAATCATTCTATATTCGTTTTCTAAAGTCTAGCACATGCAAGTATGCAGTCATCCACATTTTTCAAACTGAGTTTCTTAGCATCAGACACAGGCTTTTACTTTGTTATTTTATATGTGGCATAAGATTAGGCATTCATGCCAGGCGTGGTGGCACGCGCCTTTAATCCCAGCACTCGGGAGGCAGAGGCAGGTGGATCGCTGTGAGTTCAAGGCTGGCCCAGTCTACAGAGAGAATCCAGGACAGCCAAGATAACATAGAGAAACCCTATCTCAAAAAACAAAACAAAACAAAACAAAAAAGGCATATTCACCAGGCATCCAGAAAATGCTTTTGATATTCATATCAATTTGATTTATGTTACATGTATGGTACCTATCTGTATACCTGTATATGTGCAAATTTGTGTTTATGTGTCCACATAGTATAAATACCATATATGCAATAACATGAACTAGATACAAAGTGTCTAGAAAACTGATTTTCCAACACTGTGTCTCACAATTATCATTCTTATTAAGAGATTACAGTTTTAGTCCCTTTGAATTTAAAAGGTCATTAATCCAAATGCTAATTTAATCAATACTATATTAAATGAACTACAAAAAGTAAATTAATACCTGGTAAGCAGATTCATTCCTCTATAAGCTTTCAGAATGTGCCCAATGTCAGCAAATTGCACTGAGAAATGAGTACGGTTTATTTCAAAGAAAACTCACAAAAATCGTCGTCTGACTTTTTCTCATTGCTTACTCTTTGATTTACTGTGGAAGCCAAGCTAGATATTAATATTGTAGTTTTTGGTTTGTCTACTTCCCAAATGCTTATCGTTTTTTAAACACCTGTGGCTAAGTGTAGACAAAATAGAATTTTGTACTAGCAGATGTCTTTTAATATGAATTTTTTCACTAAATAGATTACTTTCTGTCTTCAAGGAACATTTTAATTATTTAAAAAGCTGGAAATACATAATTTTAGTGCATTTGTATAGACAGATAAACTTGCACATGGAGACATATATCCACATAGCCACCTATGAAAATGTATAGGCATTCATATGCACATCAACACAGATCCATAGGTATCTACCAGGTGTATGTTCTGAGTTACTGAACACCATTCACATCCTTTTGCTTTAATATTTTATACCTAGGTGCACAAATGCATTAACAGAAACATGTATGCATGTTGTCATGTGGATTTTCTAGGAAGACATGGATAGACGTCTATTCACACTATTTAGGGTACCAATGACAGTGCAAGAAAATGATTCTACCAAAGAATAGCATAGTGAGCTAAAGAGTTTATTGGTCTTACCACAGAACGTGAGTGAGGGATTCTTTGAAGGAACTTGGTTGTCTTAAATGCAGCTGAAAACCAAAGAACAGTGTTAAGTATTATAAAAGTGAACAACATATTTGGATGAGCATGTCTATATGAAGGCTTTCATTGTGAAACTAACACTGGAACACTTAACCCTTACATAGCACCATTAGCATCACACTCGGATGGTGGGTGGGGAAAGTGTCCATCCGGCCAGATGAGACAATCATAAGGACTCAAAATATTGGCAGGAGGAAAATATTCTTAGCCCATATAGAATTCATCAAAAATTCTACAGGTACCCTGGAGTTGGCTGTCCTGTGAGCTTTATATCTAGTTAATGGCCTACTCTCACACAAGTCCTAAGGGAGGTTGTTGAGCACCTCCTTAAATTATGGATCTTACCAGCCAAACCCATGGTACTTGGGAATTTTCTAAGGGCTTTAAATCTATGTACCAGAAAGTGCTAGCAACCTGAATAGGTTAAGAGTGCCTCTTCACAAAGAAGAAGCTTTATGGTCAGTCATCCATCTAATGTTCTGGGTATCTGTCTACCCATCATTGAATGGCTACCACCATACCCTTAGCCAAGAGACTATGAGGCATTTGTTCTCAACATCCCTGATCCCACAGGGAATATAGTAGAGCAACCATGGTAGGGTGAGGAAGAACAAGGTCAGGTTGGTCTGGACTTAGATCACAGAGGGACAGAAAGTGGACAGCTGAGAATCTGTTTTGAAGAATTTGAGAGCTTGGGTCGCTAGTTTCTTTCTTCCAGTTGCACCCAACCATCCCATAAAACACAAATTTGGAGGTAACACAAACTATTTAAACTATTTACTACTAGACACTTTTTTTTTATATAACTCATTGCTGTGCTAAAATATCTGCCATGAATAAACTTAAGAATTGAAGGCTTATGACCATATAGTGGGGGAGGAGGTCCCCCTCCGTGCCCTCCCCCTAGGGGAGGGGAATAGGGTAAAAGCGGGAAGGTGGGAGGAATGGGAGGATACAAGTGATGGGATGGCAATTGAGTTGTAATCTGAATAAATTAATAAGTTAAAAAAAAAAGAATTGAAGGGCTTACTGTCTTGAAGTCTAAAAATGAATGCAAGCCATAGGGTGGGTTTGGTAGCAGGAACATGAGGCAGCTGATCACATTGTGTCCACAGGCAGGAAGAAGAGAACAAAGAGGATGAAGGACTGGGCTAAAAACCTCAAACCTCCCAACCTCCACAAGGTGCCCACCTCCGCCAGTGGGCTCTGCTCACTCAGTTTTATAGTCTTTCTAAACAGCACAACCAGCTGGGGACTAGGTGTGCAAAGCTATGAACCTATGGGAACATTTTATATTTGAAGCAACATCCGTCTAGTATAAGGCTCTCTGGAGTAAACAGTGATAGTCATGAGTCGCAGTGACAAATATATTTACTTACTGAAACAATGGAACTATGTATTTAACCTGGTATTACAGGGGTATAGGCTTTGAATTTTTTAAAACCTACTTTATCATCTGGGGTTCCTTTTATTTCTTTCTTCCTTCTCCACCCAATCCCTTCCAACACCCCAATACCAGGTTGGAGAGAAATGGCTACTTCCTGATGTTTAGGGTTGTCAGGTTCTTTGGGGGCAATACCAATCGCTGTCCTCAGGAGATTTAGTTAGCATCAAAATGCAGCAGCAGCCTTCTCTTCCTCCTCAGACCATCTCCTCCAAGTGTTCTTCTCACATCTCTCCTTTCTCTCTCTGAGCTCTCATATTTTTTCCAACTGCCGAAGACCACACCTCTGCATGAGGAAGTTTCCTGCTGACAAAGATCACTGACCCTCTCACAAGGCTATTATCAACTGTGGACAAACTGGAGCAGGCCCCATATCCCACACCTGGGATTAAAACAAAAACATGTTTACATAAAGTAACTGAGTTTAAAAAACAAAACAAAACAAAACTTCCACAACGCAGGGAGTCCTATAAGTCTGATGTAATGAAAGGACAGTTACTAGATGAAATAGGATTTGAACTAGCTGTGTTTTGACTATGAACTGTGTTTTCTGAACTGATAAATGTAGAAGTCGTGTTCCTGGCATAGGGAAACTCACGTTCAAAGTTTCAGAAGTGTGGACGATGATGACACATTTAAAATGCTATTAATTATATTCCCAAAGTAATATGTCCTAGTGGGTGTGTTTCCATGTGGATGCTGAGAAATATATAATACAGAAGAAAGTGTTGGTTGCAGTAGCAGAGAGTGGGAGTGGACTGTAATAGAACTTGATCCTCGATGAGAATCTGGCAAAGTATGTACTGGAGAGCACGTATGACTGATGAATGCACAGACTTAAACACAAGATTACTATTGCAGCAAAGTAACAGATAAGTAGGCTAGTTATATGTTCCAGTCTCAAAAGGTCAGAAACTCTTCATTGATAGGCACCAATATAAAACAGTTGAAGGTCTTAATTAGATTAAAAATTCAAAGAAGAGAGCACACGTGATAGTTGGCTCCGATTTCACTTAAGATAATAGATTAATAGACTCTAAAGTATATGTTAGAGAAGAAGGGAATAAGAAGAACACTGGCAGTTAAGATACTGGTCAAAAGATTGCCTATTTTTCTGAGTTGCATAATGTCCTACTGTGTGTGTGTCTCAAGCTTTCGTTATCTGTTAATCTTTCCATGGACATCTGGGTGACTTCCATCTCTTGGCTGTTACTAAGAAGAACTGCAGTAAGTCTTGATGTGAGAATCTCTCTTCAAGACTCTTCTTTAAGCCATGTCAGGTATATACCAACACATGTGATCACCACACGATTATATGGTGGTCTTTTTTATTTCTTTGAGTAAACTACATAATGCTGTCTATAATGGCTGCGGCATTTTATGTTTGTATTAGCAGCGCCATTTATATACCTGCCATTTATGCACCTTTTTTGAAGATTGTGTACCCACATACTCTTTAGACTCAGTGTAACTTGTTACTTTGTTGTTGACTTGGGCAAATTCTTTATACATTCTGGTTATTAGCGCCTTACCAGACATATAATCTGTAAATACTTTCCCCTGCTGGTAGCTTGCCTTTTCACCCCACTGATTGCTTCCTTTGTGCAGAGGCCTAGAGTTTGCTAGAGTTCTCTAGATCTACATTGGCTTTGTGGTCTATGCCTGGGATGTTGCAGACAACGTGAATTATTGCCAGATCCAATATGCTAAAGCTTTGACCTGCCTTTTATGTTGTTGTTTGTTTGTTTCTTTGTTTGTTTTGTATCTTATTTGTATAACTTTATACCATTTTGACTTGCATCTTGTGTATGATATAGATTAGTGCCACAACTCCTTTATTTTGTTTGAAAAATTTCCCCAGAACTATTTGTTGAAAAGACTGTCACCATTCTGTGATCTTGGTACCTTTGTTAAAAATTACTCTGTGGTACATATAGTAACAGTTTTCTTGGGAACCTATTCTATCCTGTTAAACAATGTACACGGCGGGTATTTATACCCAGCGGACTATCTAAATTACTTCTGGTTTATAGCATGTTTTAAAATGAAAAGATATGAGGTTCTAAACTTTGTTTTTCTTTTTGTTTATTACTTGAGGTCACTTGAAATTCCAAAAGAATTTTAGAAGGCTTTCTCCATTTATATATAATATAGGGATATAAATAGAAATTTTAATTCATCTTCACATTATATTGATCAATAAGGAAATTTTAGTACGAACAAGTTTTATAAATTTAAAGACACGAAATCATTATCTATGTATCTATATGCTCTTTGAAATCTTTTACCCATGTGTTGTATTTCACCTCTTTAATTGATTTTATAACTAAGTATCTTATCATTTGTAATACTATAGTAACTGGGGTTGTTTTCTTAATTTCCTCTTCAGATTATTTGCTGTCACTATTAGAAATGTATCTGGTTTTATGCATTATTTTTTTCTTCTTTCTCAGAATACTTATTAGTTATAACAAAATTGTTGTCTAGGTGGCTGTGGTCTTTGGGGTCTCTACCTATTAAGATCATGCAGAATGATCCTGGCCCAAAAAGTCCCCTCCTATTTAATTCCTTGGAATAATTTGAAAAGATGTTGGTATTAAATCATCTTTAGATATTGGTAGAATTCTCCAGTGAAGTCAATGATATTGGACTTTTCTTCACTGGGGTGGTTTTTTTGTTTCTTGTTTTGTTTTGGTTTTTTAGTATTTCAATATCATTACTCCTTACAAGTATGTTTATTTTTTTTTAATTTTCTGTTTTTGAGTCCTAATAAAATGTTTCTAGGAATCAAAAAAAAAAAAAAAAAAAAAAAAAAAAAAAAAAAAAAGATACTGGTCAAGCACAACATGGTTATATCTGTCAGCATCATTGTTTTTAGTTTCATGAGTGTGATGCTTTTAATAAGACAATTTTGATTGAGAACTTTCAACATATAAGGACAATGCAAGGTGAACTCATAATATGTAAAGTTCTTGTCTTCAAAATATTCTGCCTGGTAAATATTTATATTTATATTTTTAATTAGGGAAACCAAGACTACTAATGTTGAAAAATCTTTGCCTTAATGTACTGGATTTCTTCATTAGCACATGCCAATTTTCACATTCCTGTTACTCTAGAAAGACACTGTCCTGTTTTTTAATGTGTTTCTTGAAATACAGTATGAACGGGCTGAAAGAATTTTCAAGGATTTAGTGGTGATTGAATTGGACCACAGTTTATCCTTATGTAGCTTTTGCTGTGGATATGGCTTGGATATTGGAGCTGCTGCAGGTAGAGGGATTTCTGGGTATGACGTCAAAGTTATATTTTGGGACCTTAAGGCTCATAAGGATTTTCTTAGTCTTTGTTTATTTTGGGAAGTAGTTTAATCTAATCTTTGTATATTCTAAGAAAATGTCAATTTTAGCTTTGGCTCAAGCACTGTATAATCACAGCACTCTGATGTAAACTCCAGAGATGAACTTGAGCAAACTTAATACATTTCATTTTGTAATGTAATAAGCAAGTTTAAATCCGACTGCAGGAGGAAATGACCAAGCATGTGAGGGCAATTTAAAGCCTAATGATCATATTCGCTGCTGCTGATGGTGATGGTGATGCCTGCTGCCTAAAGTGGCTCCAGCAAAGACAGCAAGGCAATCAATTCTGAGCTTCTAAATTAAAAGAGGAAGAAGAAAAAAAAAAAAAAAAAAAGAGGAACGGTTGTAGGAAATGCCCTCCTTATTTCTCAAAATGCAAAAGAATTGGTTTTTAATAGATGTATTTTAGTCTTCTATCCAAGATCTCAAATTAGTGAAGATAAAGTTTCCAGTTCCCAAACCATGGTATCCTGACTCTGAATCTTCAACAAGAATTCCTGTTTCTACATTTTCTGGCCATCAGCTTGATATGCAGGCAACTTACACTTAACAGGATAAATTTACACTACAAATCGACAGGTTGAGAATCCAGACACTGTTTCTTCATGAGTTTAAATGATTAATCCCATTACTCTTTTCAGCATTTCACCATCACATAAAAGGAAGTATGAGGAAACTACATCCATCCCAGAGAATGTTTGGACCATTAAACAAGATAATATGTGTAAAACAATGAGCCCAGAGGCTTCTTTCTACAAATTACTTTCTTTAAAAAAAAAATCTCAGTTATTACGGAGGAGTAATTCCTACATTTTAGAACAAATGGCTGGTGAAACCAGCATTGAGAACAACTGGCTTGCAGGTCTAGGTGCACAGAACGGGTCAGTAAGATGGGAGATGAGAGTGAGGCTGTTGATGGGTCCACAGTTTATCCTGCGGAGTTTGCCTGAGAGTGTTAGCAACGCAGCTCCTTAGGGGGAAGAAAGAAGCCTACACATTGATTCATCGATTCTGTAGGAGCAGAACTGTGCTCTCTGTTAAATGCTTACTAATTCGCATATCCAGCTTTGAGAGTCTGAAGATTAGTCAAGGAGCACTAACCAGACAAAGTGCAATAAAATGTGTTATATCACAGGAAGTCATGTGTTCCTGCAGAAAGAGCACTTCTTGCCATCTCAATACATACTTGCCTACTTGCTTTAAAAAACAAAACAAAACAAAACTAAACTAAAAAAATGCAGGTAATTTCAGCTCTGTGGTACTCCATTTTTGAAACTATAAAATATGCCAAATGATGATTTAGAGACAATGATCAGACTATTTGCATAATATTAGAATTCATAAAGTAATATTTCAGCCAAGAGTGTAGTTTATTGACCACTTTCTCTGTTGTTTTCCTGCTGAATTCCTTTCTTATAAAGCAGAGATATTCCCATCAGCTACCTGATCCCAAGGATGCTGGACTTCATCTGCGCTGCTGACTCACAATTTAGAAATGTAACATTTAAATCACACCTAGTGTGCTTTGTCAGTGGAGGAGAGGAGCCGCTGAGCTCCTTTTCTGCTTGCAGACACTGCAAAGTATCCCTTCTATGAGGTTTTCTATCTTTCATCATCCATCCTCCTACTTTCTAGATTTTTTTCATTCTGTCTCGAAATAGTGGTTTCTGTTTGCCTTGTAGGATAGCCATTGGATTTTTTTTTTGTGTGTGTGTAATTATTCCAATGGCTCTTTGTTTCTCCAGATTGCAAGCTTATATTAACAAGGGGTGACTTACCTGCGCAACATGGCACCTGGCTTGGCATCTGCCGGGTGGAATGCTAAGTCATGCCTCCTAAGTGCAGTGCTATTAGCTTATTCTTATTAGTGCTATTAATATCTGAGGGATCTGCCTTCCCCACTTTGCATGTTATCATTAGAGAGAAAATTTAATCGATGAAATAATTTCCATAGTGCTTTACAGAAAGCAAGGGTAAAAATCCCTAGCATACCTACTATATGCCAGAAATAATAGCATATGCTATGTGGGTTATATTACTTCCTCAAAACGGATGTTAGATATTTCTGGCTCTTAACTGTTGAAAGAGTGGTACAGCTTCTTCCTGCACTTAATGCCTTTCTACCCTCTGTACTTCTGCCACCAATATAGACATAGTTACCTCATAACTCCAAAGACTTCCTGATCTAGTCCCTCTTATCCTTTCTTAGCATCTGTTTATTTTACCATTAGAAAAATAAAGACCCTCTAGAGTTTTTCACCGTCCTCTCCATGCACTGTCCTTCATTATCCCCTGGGATTCTCCTCACCCTTGCAACATCATAACCATGCTAGCACAAAGTAGAGGTGAGCCCATTCTCTTCAACGCCCAGCTGTACAGTTTGATTAGCCCTGGGCAGCTGAGCATATGTTTAAAACCCTTGACCAACAGCTCTTGGGTTTCCTGATCGTCCCATCCTAGTCTACAGTTAAATGGACATGAAATCAATATGTACTTGTGGAAAGCTGGCCGTTGTGAGATACGTTCTAAATAATGCAGCATATCGTAACAATCAGATGGTGCATAATTCCCTCCATCTACAACGAAATTGATTTTTGTCCTCTAACTATTATCCTTGCACCGCACAGGGATCTATTTTCATTTAAAGTTCCAAACTTTTCAGCCATGCACCATAAACAAACACTAAATGATCTCATAATATTCTGAAGATTGTCCACTCTCGATAGCAAAGAAGTGCCACTAAGAATGCTAAAGGCTAAGATGTGAAAAACCATAAAAGCTCCATTGCAAATGTTCTGAAAAAAAAATCCCTTTTCTTCCACGGCTCAGTAGGATGCATCTCTGCTTACACTTTCAGAATATGATCCAAAAAGTTGCCTTTGGCCTTAGCTGACCCCTTTTCTCCAAGTTAGAAAGCAAGCGAAGAAACAAGATAAAATAAAAGAACTAAATGGCGTCTTTTTTTTTTTTCTTACCAGTCCATTGTAGGCTGAAAAAAGAAATAGAAAAAAGAAAATCCCACAGAACCAGAAAACTGCATTTTAAGCAAACCCTTCTTATTACCGTTCACATAGAACTCCTGATGGTCATGATAAACTGCTCCTTCAGTGGATCTGGGGTGAGGCCTGAAACTCTGCATTTGTAACCGGCTCCTGGATAACTTTGGTGTTGCTCACCCAGCACCACATTTTGAGCACTATGCTAGGCAGAATCCTGTGAGTCCTTTCTCCCTATGTTTGCAGATCTTGATTATTTAATCAAACATTAATTTAAGCACTGCCGAGAAAACGCATTTGTAATTAAAATGCCAAGTCACTTTCCCGTTGGCCTTAGAGTAGAGAGGTTATCCAGGTAGACCTAATCTAATCACAGCAGAACCTTAAAAAGCAGAAGAGAAAGGTAAAAAAAAAAAAATGATGAAAATGAAAAAGACAACAACAACAACAACATTCATTGGTTGGCTACACTATTGTTACTTTAAACACAGGATGGGCAGATGTGAAGGAATGTGTCCCTTTAAAAACCAGAGGAGGGTGTTCCTAGCCAGTGGGCCCAGATACTCATGTGAGGGCATAAATTTTGTCTAAAACCTGACAGCATTTTTCGGAGGAGTACATCCTCAGAGTCTTCAAGAGAGCACAGAGCCTGCTGATGCCTTGATTTCCATCTTGACAGCTTCTTAGTGGAGGCCAGGTTAGCTACACTATGCCCAGTTTATTGGCCTACAGAAACTGTGAGATTAAAAGTGCATATTGCTTTAAGCTGCCATGTGTATGATGATTTGTGACGTAAAAGCAGGCAGTTAAGCTGAGAATGAAGGTTGCTTTTCAATAGAAACAACTAGAACCATGCTGTTCATGGGAAAGGAAGGCAGCAGTTTTGATTACTGGCCTTCAATACCGGAGGAATAGATAATTTTTATCAAAGTGAATGAATAATTTGCAGTTGAAAGTACATGCACACCTTTCATCTATATTTCTGTGAAGCACTGCCTTTTTTATTGTTATATTTTGAAAAAACATGTTTATCTTGAAACCTCTCTGTGTCTAAATCACCTCAACCTAAAGAAATTAATTGTAGCATATACTTTCCTAGCCAGTTGCTAACCTAGTTTAGGAATAACAGGAAATCAGTTTTCAAAATCCTAAAAACTTTGAAACGATAGACACATATTTAAAATCAAATATAGTACATACTTAAATTATGCCTCATTGAGCTTTTTCATGGATATAAAAAAGTTTTTGAGATGTTAAAGTGCCATAACTTATTGTTCAAAATCTCATCATTCGAATTGAAAGGGATGAGAGTGAACATAAATGCTTTGAAAATACATTGCCAACCACTGTTTTTTATTGGAGACAGTAATTTCCTAGCAGAGTCTCAGGTACAAATGTATATTGTATCTTTTCATAAAAGCTATAAAATAAAAGCTACATTTTATTGGATTAATTGGAAAAACTCGTGCATTCCAACTTTCTCTTTTGCTGTCAAATACACTTAGGTAGATTGTAAATAATTCAGGTATTGTTTGCAAACAAGGTTGTTTTCTATTGAACAGAGTGAAAATGGCTGATGGGATATGGGTGAGTTAGGGAAAAGTAATGTAAAAAATATACTCAGGGTTAGCAGAAGAGTTAACTAGTATTTAATGTTTTCCCCATGCATGGTGCCAAATCATTATTTTATGGCAACCTTTCCCCTGCGTTTAGTGTGTGTTAACTTTCTGCAGGGAGCAGATGTGGCCACACACATTCTGTTTGGCAGCAGGCAGATGCCAGGCCCTGAAATGAGTATTCAGTTCCAAGGGCAACATCTGGATCTCAGGCTTGGACATGTTCCTGTATATGCTTGTGGCTATACAATGCCCCCTGGAGACATTCATGATTAGTTTGCCACAGTGTTGGCATGAGTGTCTTGTCTCCCTGGCAACCATTTTCCATTTGATTTTTATACATCTGCTCAGGAATATACATTATTTGAGAAAGTGCTCCCATCTTATTTCCAATTACAAAGCAGATGACACAGGACTTTTGTTGAATAGGATACTATTTTTCATGGTTTCCAAAATTATTGTTTTGTACTGTGCTCACAACTGCATAAAACTACAGAGTTCATCTTCTTGGCAATGTCACTAGTTTTATGACAATTGTAGGTTTCAGTGAATATTCAGTGGTCCAGTTTGGTCTTGTGAGGATTTTTTAGGTGCAAGAGGAAAGCAGGTGGTAGGAGCATACAGCGTATGCTTTTCTTGAAGAAGATCATGTTGGATGAACCTTCTTCTTGATTTTATGTCATGCTGCCCTTCTTGTTTCTATTTATTCTTACTCCTCCTTTCTTTTCTATCCATCCGCTGCTATTCCTACTTTGTTATTTCTTTTCCTATGGCAGTGAGGATAAAGACTTCCTTATATAAAGAACATTATTTACTATCTCTGAGCTACCCTGGAGTTTACCCAGGATTGCCAATTTCCATAGATGTGACAATTTTACTGTTAAGAAAAACATGTCTGTCTACCCTGGGCTCTCATGCAAGAAGCAATACAAAGAGCTACTGATGATAAGACCACTTAGCAGCACTGTAGTTACCTGCTCCAGGACATTATTCAAGCAACTGCACACATGGCCACTCAGATTCCACTGACGCTAAAGGAATAGTTCAGTTATTCTAACCTTTCCAAGTCTCATGAAACAACACGAAATTTCTGCAACACTGAACATCAGATGTCTATCTGATCCCAAAGCAGTCAAATTAGAGGAATAGCGAAAACAGAGTAAAACTGTGGCTGGAAACTCCTAATAAATGACACAGGTCCCATTACAAAAGCACATCCAATATGAAAATCTAAAAAAGTATGTTTTTTTCTCAAAAGTTCATCAAGTCTATTGTGGTGGTTTATAGTAAAAACAGCTTAGATGAATCTGAAGACACAGAATTTATAAATTATACATTTACAAGTTATAAATTTATAAATTATAAAAATTTTCAAAGTGCTCAGAGTTCAAAGAGGACACAAGTAAACCTTTGAGTGAATTTGAGAATAGTCCAAGAAAACACAGATGCCTAAATAAAATTACGAAGACAACACAAAGAGTGAATTCATTAAAGAGTTAGAAATACAGAAAAAAATTGAACCGAAGTTGAAAATTTAAAAAATCCAGTAAGTCAACTGTAGCATTCAGTAGAAAGTTTCATCAAAAAAATGCATCATACAGAAGGCTGAAGAAGATGCTCCACCATAATAGAGAGTTTTGGGTCAATATTCAGGTAGAAAACTGTGTCTCTCATCTTTTCATTTGGAAAGTTATAACCTGCACTCCCAGAATGCTCAGGTAATCAAGTTTATTCCTTCTGAAGTCTCTGATGGAGTTGAAGACCAGGTAGCTTAGTTTTACAATGAAGCTTAGCTGTTTAGGCATTAACATGTTTTAGGTCTAAATAGGTGTTTTAAGTTGATAATGACAAGGTATGATGGAGACTGATTTACAATCAGAATTTTTTGATGCACCAAAATAGGAAAGATGTTTTCTTCCAGGCAGTCAAATACAAATAGCCAAAACACTAAGAATGTAACATTTATATAAGTCCTGATTGTTTCATGGTTCTTCTTGCTATAGGTAGTTTATTGCATATATATGTAATAATATAAATGTATATGTAAAAAAGAAAAAATAGAAGGTATACGACCAGGGTGTGAATCAAATGCACATAAATTGGATTATTAAATCAAAGAAAATGATAACTTTAACAAAAATCTTTGATGGGGTATGTTGTCACTTGCCTTTACTCCTAGCCCTTGGGAGGCAGAGGCAGGTGAATCTCCATAAGTTTGGGGCTAGCTTGTTCTACAAAGTGAGATCCAGGACAGCCTGGACTACACACAGAGAAACCCTGTCTCATCCCCAACCCCCAAATAACCCTTATTAGTTGGCCAGTCACTTCAAGACATCATGTTCAGGTGTTGTTGACCAACATATAATGGATTCCACAATTTTTTTTTTAATTTTTGGTTGATTGGTTTTTGCTTTGTTTGCTTGGTTGTTTTTCATTTTTGTTTTTGTGTGTGATTTTATTTGGTTATAATTTGCTGGGTTTTATAAAACTTTCTCTTTTTTTGGTGTGATTTTATTTTGTCTCCTTGATTTTGGAGGTTTTATTGTTGTACTGGGTTTTTGTTTGATTTTTGAGAAATAATTTAAAGTTGAGTAGGCAGAAAGGGGGAGAGTATCTGGAAGGATTTGAGGAAGAGGAAGAAAGTGACAAAAATATATTTATATTTTAAATTTGTCCTAAACATAAAAATCAAAGAATCTCCTTAATAAAAATTATTTACGTTGAAACACAATGTAAAAGTGAATCATGAAAAAGACTAGATGATCCGAGCTGTACTTCGTTTTTATTGTTCCTTTGGAAGAGATCATCTAAAAAGAAGAATATGCGGTTCTGGCTCTTGAATCATGTAACGAAACCATCTTGGACTCTGTTGGACACCAAGTCTCCTCCACTCCTCTTCAGATATAAGGTTTCAAGCTTAATGTGTGTGTGTGTGTGTGTGTGTGTGTGTGTGTGTGTGTGTGTGTGTGTGTGTGTGTGTGTATTCAGTGAATACTTGGAGGAAAATGTACAAATCTTTGATCCATACCTGTGCATGAGCTGTATTCTTCATAGAAACAGAGCTCAGTTAAATGCAAGTGCAAGCAGTTTGTTTTAAAGTTGTTAAAGGTTTTCTTGTAGGTTTTTCTTAATGTAAGTGCCTGTTTTACTTTACCTGTTACTCTTGTTAAATAAAGTTTGTATGTTGCATTTTTTTTAAAAAAAAAAAAAGTGAATCATGAGCAAAGAAAAGGGGAAGACTTCTAAATAAAGGTACAGAATATGTCTTCTGTATAATAATAGATGAAAACTTCCCCAAACTAAGGAAAGATATAAATATATATATGAATCACACAGACTACTGAATAAATAGGCCCAGAAAATTAATTTCTGTGCCATTTTATGATTAAACCAATACATATGCAGATGAGAGAACCCAGAAGTCAGTGACATAGAAGGATGTAGAATTAACATAGCATCTTAGAGATTTTCTATTTTTTTTCAGTAGCCTTTCTATATACCAACAGCAAGCATGCTGAGGAAGACATGAGTGAAACAATAGCATCCTAATGTAAATACAACACAATAGGAAATAGAATTGTCTAGAGCACTATCTTAGTTTGTGCTTTATTGCTGTGAAGAGGAACCATGATCACAGCAACTGTTGTAAAGGAAACTATTGAGTTTTAACTGGCTTACAGTTTTAAAAATTTAGTCCATTATCCTCATGATGGGGAGCATGGTAGCATTTAGGCAGACGTGGTGTTGGAGAGAGAACTGAGAGTTCTATGTCTTCATGTACAGGCACCAGAGGGAGACTAGGCACCATACTGGGCATAGCTTGTGCAAAGAAGACTTCAAAGCCAGCCTCCACAGTGACACACTTCCCCCAATAAGGCCACAATGACTTCAGCAAGGCCACTCTCCTCATAATGTTGTCCCTATGGGACAAGCATTCAAACACACGAGTCTATGAGGACCACACTAATTCAAACCACCAGTGCCTTGCATTAAACCCAACCAAGTAGATGAAAGACCTCTACAATGAAAACTTTATATCTTTAAAGAAAAAAAGATCAAGGCAGACTCAAAGACACAACATGTTCTTCCATTTTCGTAGCCTCCTACTATTTATAGTATGAAAAATTATAATTTTATTAAAATAAATTAAGGGATTCAGTGCAACTGAAGGGTTTACTATACTCAATCTCCAGTCATGAAACAGAGTCATAATAATAAACACAGTACAACATGTCACTGGCAAATAAAAATAGATATGCAGATCCATGCAGTAGAAGAGAACACAAGTTCATACAATTACAGCCATCTGAGTATTGATGAAGATGGGGAGAAAATAGACTGTAGGGAAGAAAGTCCTCTCAACAAATGGTGTTGGAAAACTGAGTGGCCACACGTGGTATGCAATGAAACCAAACCTATGTCCCTCACTGTGTACAAAAGTGAGGTACAGATGGATCAAAGATCTCAATGTATCATCTGAAACTCTGAAAACTATAAGATAAGGCAGAGGGCATACTACAACATATTGGCATAAATAGGAATTTCTAACATAGGACTTCATTCCCTTAAGAATTAATGCCCCAAAATGATAAATTGGGCCCAGGAATCCAAATAGCTTCTGTATGTCAATGAAAATAGTCAGTTTAGCAAAGAGGAGAGCCCATGTATCACTAAAGGCTTAATATCTACACTATACAAAGAATTCATAAAATCATAAAATAAAGCATCAAGAAAGTGACTAAATAAAATGGGCTATAGATCTGAACAGACAATTCTCAAAAATAAATAAATAAACAAAAATGTCTAATAGAGGCTTTTAAAAGGAGTTCACTATGAGCATATACAGGGGGAGGTAATCTCCCTCAGGAACAGTCATAGTGGAGGGGAATAATGGGAAAATGGGAGGGATGGAAGAATGGGAGGATACAAGGGATGGGATAACCATTGAGATGTAACAAGAATAAATTAATAAAAAAAAAAAAACAGGAGTTCACTATTACTAGCTATCAGGGAAGTACAAATTGACTTTGACACTGCATCTTATATCATAGTCAGAATGGTCAGAGACAGTGTGTGTGTGTGTGTGTGTGTGTGTGTGTGTGTGTGTGTGTGTGTGTTTCACTGACTGCTACTGTGAGTGTAAACTTGTGCAGATACCATGGAATGGAACAAGTATAGAAGATACCCACAAGGCTAGAACCAGAACTAGCATATAATGAAGCCACACGACTCCTTGGCACATGCTGAAAAGACTTGATATTCTACAAGGCATACTTTCTAAGTACAATAATGACAAGAGAAGTAATCAGAGAACATTGGTCACTTCAGGCTCCATATCCCTTGTTGATAGGAGTCTCAGCTAGAATGACCACCATAGACTTCCTGAGGCTTCCCCTATCCTAGGTATCTGGCAAGTGCTAGAGAGGATTTCCCCCACTTTCAATGTTCATTCTCTCACCAAAACAGCTCTCCCCAACTCTCCCTAATTCCAATTCCCACCCCTGCTCCTCTCCCCATCCCCTTTCCTACCCAGTTCCGTCCCTCTATCTACCTCCAATGACTGTTTTATTTCCCCTTTTTAGTGAGATTCAATCAGTCTCCCTTGGGCCCTCCTTGTAACTTAGATTCTTTGCGTCTGTGAATTGTAGCATGATTACCATGTACTTTATGGTAATATCCCCTTATAAGTGAATATATACAATGTATTTCTTTTTAGGTTTTTATTATCTGACAAAGGATGATCATTTCAAGTTTCACCCATTTGCTTGCAAATTTCAAAATGGCCTTGTTTTTAATAGCTGAATATTATTACACTGTGTAATGTAACACATTTTTTTAATCCATCCTTTCATTGAGGGGCATCTAAGTTGTTTCCAGTTTCTGCCTATTACAAATAAAGCTGATGTGAACATAGTTGAGCATCTTTCCTTGTGATATATAAATAACTCAAGAAATTACACAACAACAACAACAACAAAATAAAACCAATTAAAAAATGACGTACAGAGTAAACAGAATTCTCAACAAAGGAATCTCTAATGGTGGAGAAACACAGAAATGTTCAATGTCCTTAGCCGTCAGGGATATTCAAATAAATAATACATTTAATCACTGTCAATAAGGCTAAAGAAGCATTGCAGAAGAGAAGGCAGAAATAATGTAGGATTTAGAAGAGAAGAATAAGTACTTATCGTGGCACAATGCAACTATTCTAATCCTAAACTTTGTGCAACCGTACTTGCCTATAGTAAGCCTGCACACACACACACACACACACACACACACACACACACACACACACACACACACACACACGCCAGCCAATAGCAAACTCTGGAGGAGGAAAGAGTGACCCAATTCTCCTAGTGGGTACCTATAATAGTCTGGAAAATAGGGAGTCACTTCTAGCAGTTGAGTAGCAATTGGTGAACCTACTGGGCTCCAACACACATGCATTGTGACATAAGAGGTCCTGGTTACATGTGTTGGGTCTCAAAACAAAACACAAATACATGAATCTAGAAAAATGAATTGGAATGAGGAGAGGGGTTGATGGAGGTCAGAAGAAGAAAAATGAAGGTCGGTGATAATAATTAAAATAAATTGTACATATGTGTATGGAAGTGATTAAAAGGAGGAATTTGACAGAAAAAAATTAAACAAGACAAAACAAACAAAAACCAAGATGGCCCCAATCAAAGACTTGTTGTCAACTCATAAGACTCAAGTCAGGACACACAAGATGGTGCCGTGAAAAATACTTGCTGCCAAGCCTGATAGCCTGACTTTAATCCCTGGAACCTATGTGGTGGAAGGAGAGAACCAACTCTTGAACATTGTCCTCTAATTTTCACACATCAACTGTGTTACATGGTCACTGCCCCCCAAACTAAAATCAGTAAGTGTTAACAAAAGCAGTAAAAACCCTCAGGATTCTGGTTAGTGTGCTCCAAGGGTATCACTACTCCACGAAGTGAGAATTATCCATTGCTCTGTATCCTCATTTTCTACCACTGGTGCCCACAAAGTGCTAAGTGTGTTACTGTACGCTAATGAGATGACTTTAGATGATAGAGTGATTGACTATATGGAAGACTCTGGGTTAAATATGTATCATCACTTTTTTAAAATGTGGAATAAGGTTAGCCAGTCTCTTGAACCAAAAACTCAAAGACTATGCTGGATTGAAGTAAACTTCCAGGTGATTGAAGGGGTAAGGATGGGCTGTATTGAGAGCAGTGAGGCTCATTGTCTGTTCCCTGTATCTTCCCTGGGCTTGGATTCCATCTGGCTGTTCTTCTGGTTACTGAACATAAAAAACTCATAATCTATTAAGTAACTGCTTTTGTTCTGGATTCTAACCAATGACCCAATCAGGTTATGAGAAGCTCTGAGATATAGTGATAAGAATGGCTAACTCCTGGACTTGTAGTTGGCCCCTGAATGGGTTGGCCTTCAGCCCGAGTATTTCCACTGGGAGATATGGTACTATCACCAGGTAAAAAGTTCCAGAATTGAGCTAAGTTAGCAGACAACTAGTTGGTGTCTTCAGAGAATTGACCATTATGGACAATAGCTATGCACTGATGTCAAAAATAAAATGCTAAGAACATTGTGAGTAGAAAAATCCATGAGAATTTTGTTCATCGCTTTTTCACTCCACTCTTCACTTATGTTTCTGCCAAGGGTATATAGACTTGGAGCTCTCACCCTGGAAATGTGCAACCTCTTCAGGCAAATCATGGCCAGATCTTTTAAATAAGATGATTCACTCTAGCCTGGTGCCCCATCAAGGCCCCCTCATCACAGTTGCAAATTTCTGTGCATTTGTAGAGCCTACCCTAGATGTCCTTAGCATCACGCCACACGTGCTGCTTTATTAAGAGCCACTGCTCATTCTGGAGTGTGAAGCAGCAGATGGAGTCTCCTCATTTTAGGGCAGAGTTTTATGATGCAAAATAGTCTGTCCTAAGAAGGCCATATTTCCTCTGGGGCCTCTGAATGTATTGCTTATTAAATGCTTGAATAGAGGAAAAGGCTTTCAGAAATGTTTCTTTTTTCACTGTGTGACAGGATAAAGTTTGAACAACTTTCTGGAGTACAACTCAGTATTCTTTGGATTCTGTGGTAAAGCCTTCTTAAGCATTCTGATTATTAGCCACCATTAGAGGATTAATATATTACCAAACACTGAACCTGTGAGTACCTGCCTCTTCAACCTTACATACCACCATTTAAGTTAGCAAGGGAAGCTATAATGAAATTGAAATAGGAAAATATAGAAGATTTTTTTTTTTGAGACAGAGTCTCTCTGTGTAGCCTTAACCGTCCTAGACTCAATTTTAATCTAGCAACATGGCTGCTCTGGAAAGGGATCAGGCCAAAGACCTTCTAGGTCTGTGTGATCCTTCCTGAATGCAGACACACTCTAAATTACAGTGTGATCTAGCTGGAATACAGATAGGCCCTTAGTACACACCTTTACTCTCGTAGAATGATGGTAATAAGTTTATAGAAAGAAACGGCTATGTTTCAGCTTGAAGATTAAAACCTGTTGCCAGAATTAGTTTAAGGCCAGGCAGAACAATTCAGTAAGAAAGCAAGAGAGGCCCGTTTGAATCAGGCAGCTTGGAGGTCAATTTAGGCCAGAACATTTGAGTTGAACCAGCCAGTGAAAATTCAGAAAGAGCTAGAAAGACTCTCATCTCATCAGCCTGTCTGAAAAAATAAAAATAGCATTTACAGGAAAATAAAACAAATACCCTGTCCTTGGAGGTTCTGGAGATGGGGGCATTTCTTAGAGTGAGTGATACTGGATCTAACACCCATGGCAGAAGAATTGATGCATTAATATGCCAGGAGAAAAAGACTCCTCAAAAGCAAGACAAAGTAGAAATCCACATGTGAGTAAGGAAGGATTTTGTAGGTTAAAGTCCACTACAACGGAAAATGAGAAAGATTTTTAAAAATATGTAGAGGGTAGGTTGATTGAGAGCAAGATGGGATCCTTATCGGAAAGCAGTGCTAGTGTCATGCTGCACAACAGAAGAGCAGTAAGTGGCTGCCTCCATCCCACTCACCACATCTGCAGCCAAAGTTGAGCTGTGTTTATTTTACTATAGAGTGCCTAGAACGTGCTGTTGACCTTGACATGTTTCTTCACAGGACAGGAGATGGTATCTAACACAAGTGTCCAGGTAAGACTACTGGGCAAAGAAGACACCAGGAAATGCCAAACACTGTGTAAATGCTAGTTCCTATTCTTACAAAGCCAGACACTCTGCTAAACTCTTCTAAAACAATAAATGCCAGGACTACTCTTCATACATGTAAAGTGGTGATAAAAGTCCTTTCTAACAAAGTAGTTACATTGCTCATATTAAATGGTGCCCCCGCATTTAAACAATTAGTACATGCCTAAGGCAAGATGTGAAAGCAAGTGAGGTGATTTCACAGCCAAGGCTCATAGTTACTCCAAACAACCATCTTTCATGAAGACTGAAGGTGTGAAAAGAAGGAACACTGGGATATTTGGCTGGATAATTATGTGCTTTCTATTAGCAAAGTAGCTTAAAATACAATGATAACTTGAAACACTTTCTCAGCCCTCCAAAGAATTTCTTATTGAGAACAAATTATTTGAGGAAGCATGAACTAAATCTTTGAAATAGAGTGCTTCATCACCTTTCCATGGTATATTAGTAAATGTCTCTTTACATGGCCACATGTTGGTTAAGTGTACACACACACTAAGAGAGTTAATTGGTACTGTACTTATGCATTACATACATTTTCCTATGCTGAAAATGTTTTGAAATGATCATGTATATTTATCTACATATTTATTTACCATAGATGTGATTTGTTTTAGTTACCTCTTTTCTTTTTCTTTTTTTCTTAATCTTTATTAATTTATTCTTGTTACATCTCAATGTTTATCCCATCCCTTGTATCCTCCCATTCTTCCCTCCCTCCCATTTTCCCCTTATTCCCCTCCCCTATGACTGTTCCTGAGGGGGATTACCTCCCCCTGTATATGCTCATAGGGTATCAAGTCTCTTCTTGGCAACCTGCTGTCCTTCCTCTGAGTGCCACCAGGTCTCCCCCTCCAGGGGACATGGTAAAATGTGAGGCATCAGAGTACAAGAGAAAGTCATATCCCACTCTCCACTCAACTGTGGAGAATGTTCTGACCGTTGGCTAAATCTTGGTAGGGGTTTAAAGTTTACCTCCTGTATTGTCCTTGGCTGGTGCCTTAGTTTGAGCGGAACCCCTGGGCCCAAGTCTGCCTATCACAATGTTCAACTTGTAGATTTCTCGGACCCTCTGGATCCTTCTACTTTTTCAATTAGTTTATTGTATATTTATTGCTACTAATATCAGTATTTCAATGAATTGCTTTATAATGACTAAATCTATAAGTGTCTCTGTCAGCCATGAGTTTTACATTCTTGGATTCAACTGATTCAGGACAAAAGAACACCAGTATTAAATACACACAGATATTATTTCTCAACACTATTTTCTAGGCTACACACTATAACAGCTATCTATGTAGCACTTATATTAGACACTGTAATTAAGCTAAATGCGACATTAGGCGTAAAAAGACTGTAGTGAGGGTCTATGATAATTCTATATGTTCTACATTAGAGATATACGTGACACATGTGGATCTGGGTATTGTAGCCAGGTCAGCCTTGATGAGCAGAATCCCCAAAAGTAGGCTCTTTGCCTACTTTATCTAACTTTCCCTAGACAATTCATCCCTTCATTGGCATTAGAGCTTAGTTCTTGAGTATTCTAGCATGTACTGAGAAAAGCTGAGACATCTAGGCTCATGGGCTGAGCAACTACTGGAGTCTTGTACTTCTCACTCACAGGTAGCCATTGTTGTATTAGCGAGGCTGCAGCTTATACATCATTTTAATAAGTCCCCTCTGTTTATCATATACAGAAATTAAATATTTGACTTTCTACTATAAATATAAATATTTCAATCTTCCTAACGGTGTGACGCTTTAATACAGTTCCTCACATTGTAGTAACTCCAACCACAAGATTATTTTTGTTGCTACTTCATAACTGCAACTCTAGTACTCTTAAGTATTATAATGTAAATGTCTGTGTTTTCTCATCGTTGTAGGTGGCCCTTGTGAAAGGGTTGTTTTACCTCCTAAGGAGTCATAACGCACAGGTTGTGATAAGTATTGTCACTCTAGCGAACCTGACAAATGCTGGTGTCTCCAGGACTGCTGTAGGGTACTGAGAAGCAAATGTAAATCTGTAGGTTTATTTTCTATGGCTTGACAGACTTAACACATATGTATATATTTTAGTGTAATATATACATAGAAAATAATATAACTGCTTATTAGTTCCGACCTATTTTCTCTTTCATACAATCTTTCATGTCCATCTCCATATCTGACTTATCATAAGAGGTCAACAATTGTTCATTAATGAAATTGCTGTTCATATCATACGTCAGTTGAAAGGAAGTCCTTCAAAGGATGAGAATAGGGCAAGCGATTGGACATCACATGGCAGAAAGAAATCCAGCCTTTGACTTTATGCTTCAGCGAAGAGGGAGGCCCCTGTAAAATGGAAGACATCCCTAATTGTGCTGTGTTCAGACAGTCCTGGGGTGCACTCATTTCCTTATATTCAGCAGAACACCAATCTTCACTTAACACGGTTAATGATATAATTTTTATTTTTAAAAGGGAGTGCTGATGTTCCTACCAGCTTTAGAAGATGTTTCAAATCTGGTTCTGGAGTCATTCTATTTCCAATTAAGCAGTTGGGGGGATTCAATTACAAGCTGTGGGAAGCAAAGAGTTTGTGTCAATAAACCAGCAGTGGTATTAAGGGTGGTTGTCTGGTTTGCAAACATTAACAGCTTGAATCCTAAAGGCGTATGCTTTTGAAATGATGTAGCTATTGCTTCTCATGTAGACAGGATTAAGCATACCTGAAACCCAGCCTGGGGTTTCTTTCAGAAGCCTTCTCTTCCCTTGAACTCACAGCAAATTTAGGCATTAAAGCTGCATAGTTAGAGAACTCACTGGGAGCTTGTTAAGGTTAAAGCAACTTCAGGAAATACATCCAAAAAAATACCTGAAAGAAGGCAACGTCATTGCAGATGGATGTGATTAGGGAGGGGAATGGAGAATGCTTAAAATCACACACTTCCAGAGATGATGAAGCCTTTAGATGCGTGTCCTGTGTGTTCTGTGAGTGTGTGTGTTCTGTGCGTGATTCATAAATTGGAAACAGAGGCCTTAAAGAGGAAAGGTAATCCGGGGGCTGTCAGCTAAAGAGCAGGCGTATAAAGTGAGGACTCTGTCAAGAGCTCAGCTAGGAGTCAGAGATGTGCAAACTCAGTGAAGCTTTTCTCCCAAGGAATTCAGAGTCCAGCTTGGACCTATTAATTTGAATTTTCTTTTTGTGCTTCTGCTGACTAGCTTCAGCCACAATAACTCTTTGGCCAAATAAGTCAAATACCTCTATACTGTACTTTGGCGCCATTCCTGTGCTTTCCTCCACTGCTTCTTTTCCTACTTTGCAACACAGTTTAAAGCAATTTCATTACAGTTTGCTTGGAAAGACATCATTACTAATAGGAATGGTTGAAAGTATTTAGCCTTCACGTGATCCCTTTGAAAAAGGACTTGGAACTCAACCTGTATCATTTATAAAGCAACGGTTGTTTCCACTTAATTTTCCATGAATTCTGGTGTTGCTTCTCTTCCTGCTGTCTCTCATTTGCTGTCCTCTAATAGGATGATACTTTGGTGTCTTTGTTGAAGAGGTCCTACCATGTCCACCCTACTCTTCACAGTCCTCCTGCTTTGTCCATCATCACGCTGGACTTACAGTCAAGAGTTGCCCGTTATGAGCCAGATTTAAATTTTAATTCAGAGAAAAATGATGGTAAGCCTGTTTAGACACAGGTTTAAATGTGTGATGTCTAGTGCACATTTCTGGAGGCCAATGTAAGTTTTATATTTTTGAATTGTTAGCCTCTCATTAGTTCCAGATGTGAGAAAAAGGGAACAAATTCTTTGGCTAGGAGAGAGTGTTGGGCTACAATATAAATATGGGTTGAAGGGGCAACTGTGAAGTTATGAAAGTGTACTATTAAATGTGACAACCTTTTAACATTTTTTTTTTTTTTTTTTACTTTTTTGGAGATTGTAATTTGATTAAAGCATTTCTCCCTTTCCTTTTCTCCACCCAAATCCTTCTCTATTGCTTCCCTCAGATTCACAGCTTTACTATTTTGGTAATTATTGTTGCATGCATTTATGTATATATCTATATCTATATCTATATATTTCAAAGTATAACCTATGCAATCCATATAATGCTACCGATACACATATTTTGGACTGATGGCTTGGTACAGCACAACCTTTTGGTGTGCTCTTCCTTAGGCAAGGATACTTCTATTACCTGCTTTTCTCGTTTGCCTATAGTTCTTTGTTTAGGATTGAGTCCTCATGGGCTTTTGGCAGCTTCAATGGTGTCCTTGTCTGGCTCAGGTTTAGGCAGTCATGTTGGTGAGACTTTATGGACATAGTTTCAGATACCGCTAGGAATCACACCCTGATCCCCTTGATCTTACAATCTTTCTGCCCCCTACCTCTTCTGCAATGTTCCCTGAGCCTTAGGTGTGCGAGTATTTTATAGATCTATTCATTGGTACTGGGCTGGACAATGCTGCACTTTGATTGCCTGTAGTTTTCTGTAGTAGTCTGCATCTGTTCCAAAGAGAACTTGCCTCGATAAGGGATGAAGATGATGCTTATCTGTGGATACAAGGCAAGACATGTATAGGTTGCTGTTAGGGATAATGCTGGTTAGTAAATTTGTGGTTGTAGATTCTCCTTCCATAACCAGGACTTTTCTAGCTCTGAGTAGTTAGCTAGCTTTTCAGTACCAGGTGTGGTCTTCTTCTTGTCGGGCAGGCCTTATATCCAATTAGAGAAGGGTTGGTTACTGCTGTGGTGTGCATGCCAGGACCACAGTTTTAGGGTTATTGTGCCATGCTGATCATTGTTGTGGTTCATAGGCATTGTAGCTCTATAGGAGTGTTGGTTGCCTCCCTCCTTCGGGGGCCTGCATGATGCCTTCCGGTACCATAAAAACTAGTCCTCAGGAAGGAGAAACTCAGGTCAGTTTCAACTCAGGGGCCTCTTGGCTGTTTCTAAAGTATCTGTTGTCTTCAGCAATAAGGACTTAGCTTTCATCTCTGGGGGTTACCCAAGGGCAACAGCAATAGTCTACATGTTCTGGGAGTCTCTTGAATACCACTAGCCAACAATTCAAAAGAAGGCTTCACATTTCTGATGTTGGGACTTTTCTTAGGTGATCTTTGGCTCTAGGTAGGAGCACCAATCAGCTCAGATTAGAAAGGCTCATTTAAACTACCAGTGTATAGTTATATAGAGAGGTATGACTACTTTAGTGTTTCTAGTAGGTGACACTAATTAATAGTATGATTCCTTGTGGTATGACTGCTTTTTAAGGAAGAGAAAATCATCTCCACTAAAGAGCCCTCTTTGACTACTTTTTGTCTCTCTCTCTCTCTGTCTCTCTGTCTCTGACACACACACACACACACACACACACACACACACACACAAAGCGCGCACACGTGAGACAGAGACACAGAGAGAGAGAGAGAGATGGGAGAGAGAGAGAGAGAGGGGAGAGAGAGAGAGAGAGAGAGAGAGAGAGAGAGAGAGAGAGAGAGAGAGAGAGAGAATATCTGGAATTAACAAAAGAAGAAGAAGAAGAAGAAGCCAAAATAAAAAGTCAATTAAATCATGGCTATAAAACTTTAATCCCATAAACTAATTGGGGATTAAAGTTGTTCCGGGAAGCTCACGATAGCCTAGCATGGAGAAGTGGATTTCATATTCACCTTTAGTTTTCACTTTCTTACCTGGATCTTTTATTTGGAGGAGGGGCGTTCTCTGAAATAGAAAATGTCATGAAAAACATGCTTTAAATATCGTCTGTCTGTCTGTCTGTCTATGTATCTATCTATCTATCTATCTTTGATACATTGTAAATCAATACAATATTTATCTTTAACACACTGACTCTCACTGCCTAAGTATGGTGGTCTATTACTTTAATCTCATCACTCAATACGCAGAGGCAGGTGGTTTTATATGAGTTCCAGGTAGCTATGCTTACATAGTAAAACCCTCTCTTAAAGTAAATAAAAACAAACAAATAAATATAAATAATACAGACTATCACTTTTGTAGGATGGAATTGAGAACTCTTTCTCAGTCTGTCTGTCTGTTTGTCTGTCTGTCTGTCTGTCTGTCTGTCTGTCTGTCTCTCTCTGTCTCTCTCTCTCTCTGTGTGTGTGTGTGCGCACACGCGTGCACGTGCATACAAGAGGAAGCAGTTAAGAAAAGAGAACAGAAAAGGCCTGAGGACATTGATTTCTTACTTTCTTGTTTCCTACACAAGGGGAAAAATAGATTCTATATGGGACAGTTCTAGTTTGAATAATAGCCCAAGAGGCCTACATCCTAATTATCAGAAGCTGTTAACATTTGTCATAGCTGTGAATAAGTTAAAGGTTTTAAGATGACAATTAGCAGGATCATCTATGTATACCCAACCCACTGAAACTGAGACCTTGGAGGAATGAAACCAGAGGCTTAGAGAAAGACAAGAAAGAGGAGCCGGAAGCTGAGGTTGGAGCTATTGGGGTGGAAACAGGTGACCATGGGGATGTGGTAAAGGAAGGAACCTATCCTCCCTTAAAGCCTCTACTTAGCATCCATGAGAGACCCCTGAACTCAAGAAGTGTAATAAAATTATAGTGTGTTTCTGAAAGCTGCTCAGCTAGGGGTAGCTAGGGGTAACTTAGTACAGCAGCAATGAGAACCTGACATGGGGATGCAAATGACAAAATGACAAAATGGTGATATATTCAATAATTTGGTTTTCCGCATTTGCAATGAACGAATAGATCTCTGTTGCATATGCATGTGGTCTTCTTAGATTTAGTGATTATAAAATAATTGATGTGTTGCTTCCATTTTTTCTTCCTGTGTGTTTTAGAATAATTCGAAGCTTTCCCCACCTGGCATCTCGGATGTAATCTAAGCATTAAGATTTCTAGATGACGGACTGGCAGGAGATAGATAGAGCATGGTTGCTTAGTGAGGAGTCTTTGAGAAATAGGAAATGAGAATTAACTGCTTTAATTCCTTCCACAGTCATGTTATAAACTATCATGATAGCTCACAGTCAAAAATTGTCTTACTGTGTTACAGACCTGGGTTTTGGCAGACCTGGGCTCAGGCAGGCTGGAAGATGGGCTTAGTGCAAGTGTTTCTATGAGCTGGACCAGTGGAAAGTGTTGAGGATTCATTAGCAGAGTAAAACCCCATTAAACATCATAGAACCATTCTTCTGTAAGCTGCTCAGCTCACTCCTCACAGAAAGAAATAAGTTTAATAGCTTATTCAAGAAATAATTGGATTTTAAAAACCCTAAAATTAATTATAATATAAAATTATTGCATTTTCCCCTTAAACAAAATAGAGTAGTAAAATTTTGAGTGTCTTAACCAAAGATATCTATTTATCTATATAAACTTCCATTTCAACCAAGTTCACATTTTAATAGTTCTTAGAAGACTCTTTTTTAAAAGGCACCCTAAACCTTACTATTATAGCTAAAATAGGATTATAAAATCAACCTAATATAAATTGAATCATTAATTAAGTCGATTTTAAAAGAAATAATTCAATTTCATTAAGTAATTGTTACAGTGATATTATAAAGTGAATGAATTCCTGTAATTAAAAAGCACTGGATTCCATATGACCATTTATCTTTTCTCCTCTTTAAACCATTTTGGTAAAGTTCTAAAACAGAATTTAATTAAATACTGAAACAAAGACGTAAGTCAAAAATAAAATTCTAGAGAAAATTACTAGCAAATAATTTAAGGCACTTTCCCTCCAATATGTAAAAGAAGTACAGTAACATTGGATCAGTATAAAATCTTGAAGATCCAGCCTTTAGGACTGCAGCCATTAAAAAGTCATTCATCCTCCCTGTCACCTCTCCTAAAATAAAGAACTCTCTTCTAAATGTCTTAGATGAACATTTATTAAGTGATTGACATTTTCCTGAGATTCTAGATTCAAGCTTATTTTTGTCGTATATCTTATTTATAGATAATAAACCAGCCATTGGGAAGATCATAATTTTGAGATAAGACTTTTTGAGGCCACAGACACTTCTCCTCACTCTATTCTGATGGTACTGAACTTCACCAAGCTGTAAGCCTTACTGAGTTTCACTCATCATATCTCTGGAAGGAGAACTGTCTTAAAGAGTGTTTAGCAGAATGAGTGGGCAACTGGCCACTGGTATCTTAGGACATGGATCTGATCAGTCAACATCAGTTATTTTCCCCGTGGCCCTTGTAAAATTATGGAACTGTAAAAGACAAGGGGGCAACTGACTTCTGTGACATGGCATAAACTAGTGAGAATCATTTTTATTCTTCTCTGCCTCCAGCTTGCATACCTTGGTTGCTATTTTATAACTTAAGTTTTAGTGAAGACACCTCTACTCACAGATTTGTAAACTGTATGTGCGTGGGAAGTAGAGGTATCACTCCCTTACTTTTCTACAAACAACTTTCAGCTTATGCTATTTTCTCTCTTTTGCCTTCATGGATATATTTATCTGAGTGACTTCCATCAGTGATTTCATCCACAGACCGACCTGCATCTTTAAAGAGGCTTTGACTGAGCCTCCGGTTTTTTTGCTTCTCTCCAATAATTTGGACCACAGCAGCTAATTGCAGTGTCTAATTGTGTCCTCAATTGGCTGATTGCACCCACAATTAACTAAATATAAGCACCAAGCATCGTAGTACATTCAATTTTATGCCTCAAAGATAGCCTGTGTGAGAAAGTTGGCAGTTAGCTCTCTTCAAGAAAACAGCTTCTCAGACTTGGAACTATGGGGCTAATTTAAAGCTTCTTTCTGGCTGGCACAGTCCATAAAGCTGGTGACTACCTTAGCTACATGTTCAAGAGTGTAAAGATCTGGGTGTGCTGCAGACTAGCCACAATCTTAGACAACTGCTAGTAGAGGCATGAGATCACATCTCATCATAGTTCGGACAATTTGCTTGAATAGCTTATGGAAATGCTGTCCTGACTAATGTGTGTGCAATCATAGCAGGCTGGTAGGGAACTGGGACCTCTGTGTATTTTCACATGACATCAGATTGGATTGCCCTTCTTCAGCAATTGGAAAGGCCTCTTTGAGGAGCTAGTTGTAGTGACGCATTTGAAATGCAGGTGCTTCTGCAAACCAAATGTCTCCGAAATGGGCTGGGAAAGCAACTTAACTCTCACACCCGAAATCAGACTGAAGATGCCAGAGGGTTTAAGTCCGACATGGCTTGGCCTTGACTGAAAATGAGCTCATCTCTTGAACATGAGCTCATGTCTTTGGCAGAGGTGCCAGAGATAATACTTGTTGATCCATTACTTAAGGGCCAAATTAAAACACACAGTTCTCCAGTTTGTTCGGCAATCTCCAGAAAGCGGTTTTGAAAGCAAATCAAGAGCTGTAGACGTCGTTGGTGAGAAAACAAAGCAAAAGTGTCACAGAGTGTATAGAGGTATGAAGAATGAATAGCCATGTGAAGGAAAGAATGGTGTGTACAGAATAAATTCCAAGCCTTTCTTTTTATCTGTGATCTTAGACTGAGAAACGTCTAGTCTTCTGCAACCACATGCACTATATTCGTTGTTTATTGCTTTTATTGATGGCCCCACTATTGCATGTCCTGTGGAAATTCATAGTTGAATGTGACCTAATCTTAGACTAAAGATACATATGTCATATCTCATTTCCAGTGCAGATTATTGTTTCAGTAGGGCATACCATTGGTACACGTTTCTATGAATCTGAGCCGACAAATATCCTAAATACTCTCAGCTACTTAAATTATGTATGTAATGTTATTTCTACTTTTATTATATTCACGCATTAGACTTTCACCACCAGCTTGTTATAGATCAGTCTCTCATATATCTCCAAAAGGTCATAGGAAGTCAAGAAAATATTCTCTTAATAGCCATACATAGCTCTGTGGGTTTTTTTTTTTAAACTCAAATATTTGATTTTTACCAATAAAAAATTGGGAGCTAGATGCTGGGTAAAAGTGTGCTAGTTCAGAGAGGCAGAGAAAGCATCTGGCTGACCTTCCTCCTTATCCAGTGTTCCAGAAAGAAAAAGGAAACTTCTTTCCCCATGCTATCCCAAAAAACCCTCAAACTGAATGCTCCCACTGCCTTCTACTTCTTGTACCTCTGTATCCCATCAGTCCTCCTGACACCTTCTTAATCTCCATGGTGTTTTTCTATGTTCATTCCCTGTCAACTGGTTACATGCTCCGCCTCTTAACCTATGGTTGACTTTATTTATCCTGTCTATCATGAAAGGTATGTGCTAGGCCTGAGCCACACCACAACTAGAAACAAGTTTTTCCAGTAAACAACACAAGGTTGGAGTTCACAGTGTAATCAAATATCCTGCAACAGCGCTGAAGGTAAAATGTGAATAAAAATTCAAAGTTTAAAAACCCACAAATACTGACCAAGTCCCCTGAATGGGGAGGCCTGGTGGCAGTCAGAGGAAGGATAGCAGGCTACCAAGAAGAGACTTGCTACCCTATGAGAATATACAGGGGGAGGAAGTCCCCCTCAGTCACAGTCATAAGGGAGGGGAGTAAGGGGAAAATGGGAGGGAGGGAGGACTGGGAGGATACAAGGGAGGGGATAACCATTGAGATGTAATATGAATAAATTAATAAAATTAAAAAAATAAAATAACTGTAAAAAAATACACAAATACATCGTAAGAATTTGATGATGTAGAGTACGGATGTTGAGAATAACCGTAACAAGATGAAAGAAAGAAGAGAGAAAGATCTAGGGCAATAGCTAAATGAAGTTTACAATTCGTTGGATTTTAACAATGTCATTAATGTGTATTAGTTATTTTTCTATTGCTCTGATATGACACTATGACCAAGAATATGTATTAAAGAAAGTGTTTCACTTGGGACTTCCAGTTTACAGGGTTTGAATTCATGAACATTATGACAGGGAGAATGATACCAGCAGACATGGTACTGGAGAAATATCTGAGAACTCACATTTTGAGATGCAACAATGAGCTGAGAGAGCTACCTCAACTCTATCCCCACTGACATACTTTATCCAATAAGGCCACACCTGCCCTCATGAGGCTGAGGAGCTTATGTAAGGCAAGGCACACTGTCAACAGAACAAAGCAACAGCCTACAGACTGGGAAAAGATCTTCACCAACCCTACATCTGACAAAGGTCTAATATCCAAAATATATAAAGAACTCAAGAAATTAAACACCACCTAACCAAACAACCCAATTGAGAAATGGGGCTCAGAACTAAACAAAGAATTCTCAACAGAGGAGTATCGAATGGCTGAGAACTTAATGAAATGCTCAATATCTTTAGTTATCAGAGAAATGCAAATCAAAATGACTCCCATCATAATGGCTAAGATAAAAAATTCAAGTGATACCATATGCTGGGAAGGATGTGGAGAGAGAGGAACACTCCTTCATTGTTGGTGGGAATGCAAACTTACACAACCACTTTGGAACTCTTTCTGGCACTTTCTCAGAAAACTGGGAATAGGCCTTCCTCATGACCCAGCTATTCCACTCCTTGAAATATACCTAGAAAATGCTCCACCACACAACAAGGACATATGCTCAACCATGTTCATAACAGCCTTATTCATAATTTCCAGAACTTGGAAACAGCCTAAATGTCCCTTAGTTGAAGAATGGATAAAGAAACTATGGTACATTTACACTATGGAATACTCCTCAGCTATTAAAAACAAGGAATTCCCAAAATTTGTGGACAAATTGATGGAACTAGAAATGAGCATACTGAGTGAGTTAACCCAGAAGGAGAAAGACTCACATGGCATATACTCACTTATAATTGGGCACTAGCCCAAAAGGCATGTTCCATGAAAGTCTTCACTTACCAGCAGATTGGGATAGATGTGAGGACATCCCACTGGGACTCTAGGTAAGACAAATATAGGAGATGGGGAAATAGAAGGACCCAGAGGGTCCTAGAAACCTACAAGAAGAACATCGTGATGGGTGGATTGGGGCCCAAGGGGTTCTGCTCAAACTGTTGCATTAACCAAGGACAACACAAGTAGTAAACATCGAACCCCTACTCTGATCTAGCCAATGGACAGGACATTCTCCAGTTATGTGGAGAGTGGAAATTGACTCTAACATGAACTCTGGTGCTCCATATTTGACCACCTCCTCTTGGTGGAGAGGCCTGATGGCACTCAAAGAAAGAATAAGCAGGCTACCAAGATGAGATTTGACAGCCTATGACCATATAGTGGGGGAGGAGGTCCTCCTTGGTCATTGACCTAGGGGAGGGGAATAGGGTGAAAGTGGGAGGGAGGGAGGAAAGAGAGGATACAAGTGATGGGATAAAAATTGAGTTGTAATCTGAATAAATTAATAAAATAAAATAAAAAAGAAATAAATAAAATAAAAAAAGAAATATTCTTGGCAACTTTACTGGGCCTGCTTTCGGATAAAAGTAAAAACTAAGAAAAATCTAAATAAATAAATAAATAAAGGGCCATACCTGCAATTCCTTCTCAAAGAGTTTTACCAACTAGGGCCCAAATACTCAAATATATGAACCTAGGTATGATGCCCTCATTCAAACCATCACCTAATATGTAACATGAATCGACACTTTAGTTTAAATGTGTAAAGCCCAACATCACCTCAGGAATGTCAACTTTATTTGTGAAATATATGTGAGTGAATTGTTGATTGAACCTAAAAAAAGACCTGGCCTCTACATGTGTTTCTATAGGACAATGCAGAAGGAAAGACTCAGAGACAGAATGCTCCATGGGGAAAATAGTTCTTTGTGCACAGGAGATTTTAGATGTCTTTAGTTCATGGAAATGGAAGCTTCCCCCTCGCATACAAACTAAGGATCCTGGGATGTTCTCACCTGACATACACGCTGCTGTAGGCATTCTTTTAAAAATCTATTTTTATTTTGGTTTCTTTTGTCACTTTCTCCCTTCTCCACCCCAAACCCTGACAACTCACCAACACTAGGTAGGAGACAAAGGTTAATATGCAGAAGAGGCATAGTTTTCTCTGGCTACTTCCTGCCAATTAGGGTCATCCAGTTCTTTGGGAGCAATACCAACTTCTGCTTCACTTCAGGATATCTCTGATTTCTCATCACATTGCATCAACAGCAACCCGGAACAGCAGGGAGAAGCACCAGCATTCTTCTTCCTTCTCTGAGACACTTCCCCTCCACTGCCCCATCCTGGGATCTGGCATTTATCCCCTCTCCAGAGTCCTGAGACTTAAACTAACTGCGGCTGGCAAAGACCATGCCCTTGTCAGAGGCTCAGGAGGCAAATAGGCTGCTGCTGTGGCCAATCTCGTATCCCACATTTGGGATTAAAACAAAAACATGTTTACATAACATTACCGAGAATCAAAAACTCCCCTAACACTCTGCTAAGGAGTAATTCTGGTTGTACTAATAGCACAGAAATGTTCATGAAAATAAGGTATCCCCTTAATTTCAGGAAGAACAATTTTCCATGGCTCAAATTTAGAATTTTTTTTCTTGTTTTGCACAAAGGTCATTGGACAGAGATCGCCTATACACAGCATGATTACAGAGGGCAGTGCCTGTTCTGGGATTTGCACCTTTACTTATAAGAGATAGCATCACAGAGTTAGCTACATTAGGATTTGTGCAGACCATGCAACATCATCAGTTTCCTAACTATGCAGGATCTTTTTGAGTACTCATCTTTTGATGTTTGTCTCTTATGTTGTAGCATCTTCATATCAGAACTTTCTTAGGTGTCTCTGAGAAAGCTTGAGTACCAGCTTATTTTTGTAAGACTGTGGGGTTTTCAAAAGCTTGAGAAGTTCACGTGAAACTTGTGTGGTAATTTACAATTCCCTTTGCTTCATCAAACATGATGTAGCATCTCAAATCTGTCACTAAAGGAACAGACAAGATGGTCCTTCTTTGCTTAGAAGGCACCTTCTTGTAATAAGTAAGTTTCTTTTTATAATCTATGAGAGGAAATGCTCTGGCTTTAATAGTAAGCAGGGAGCTGTCATTTATTTTTGGCATAATTTAAAGCCTTTTAAATACTTATTTTTAATTTTAATAATTTTAGAGGTGTTCAGTTGTGCATTAAAATTCAGGAAGCTGACATAGCCCTCAGCTTACTTTCGGGGCAAAACTGTGCAAGACATGCTTCTATGAGATAATTTGTTTCCTAATTGGCATCCGTTTGCTGAAATACAATTAAAGTTATTGCTCTAATATTAACATCAACATCTTGATTGCTCTATAAAATATGAATATTTATAATTTTTCTTCCAATGAAGATGTCTCTTAGGCACTTTAGTTTTTTTTGGAGTTCCTTATTTATTCAGAGTTTTACTTTTTTTGCACACTAGTGATGGCACAAGAAAGGAGTGGGCTGCCTGCTGAAGTTAGGCTATCTTAGGGTTAGACCAATTAACCTCAGAAAAGCTGTTAGAAGTGTCATTGTTGAGGTGCTGTGTTTGGTTTCTAGAGTCCTTTGACCTGAGTTCCTAGAAATGGATCATCTTTTCTTAGTTTGCATCATCATTATATGAGCTATTTAGGTGTGGTGATTGATTTTTGTGTTTGATAGTTAATAAAAACAATACCTTGAGTTTGCCTTGCCTTTCAAACTAGGCTAAAAGCATAATAGGCATCCTAGTTTGCTTTTCTGTTGCTGGGACAAAACATTGACTAAAATTAATTTGGTAAAGGAAAAAATAAGACATTTTGTAGCCTCAGGCCACAGCCCATCAATGCCAGAAGTCAGGGCAAGAAGTTGAGGTAGAAACATAGAGATGAAATTAAAGAGGAGACAATGGAGGGATGTTGCCGATTGTGCTGCTCCTTCAGGCTTGCTTAGCTATCTCCCTTACATGGTCAGAGCTAAGGATGACCCACTGTGGTGTAGGGTCACCCACATCAATTAGAAAGCAAGGACATGTCCCGCCAGCATGGCCACAGGCTAATCTGCTGACTGTAGTTCCTCAACTGAGATTTGCTCCTCCCAGATATGTCAAGTTGACAGCCAAGACCAGCCATCCTGTAGGATTTCCATCACATTAAACAGGATTGATCCAGAGACGCAGTATTTTCATAGTAAGTTCTCAGCAACTCAATTTGTATGATATTTTTTTTCATGTTTGCTTAAAAAAGAGAACTTAAGTACATAATTCTGCAGCTATATTCAATTAAACTGATTACTGTTTATCAGTTAGAAGGTTTACATTACAGTTTTACATTTGTTCACAAGTCAGATTCTTCTAAAATACTTTTAAAATTGGAAAAGTAATGTCATGTGTAATTTATGCTGAATATTTCAAATGACAAAATGGTATACACAAAGAAATCAAAGCTCCTCTCCTGTTTTGATATCAATTTCTTTCTCTGTAGAGGAATTACGTTTCTAGATTTACTCTTAATTTTCCATTGTTTCTGCTATGATTATCTAATATCATGAGGAACACCAACTAACATAGGAATCTTGATAGAAAAGGAGGTCGTTCAAGGCCCAGTGCCTTTGTCAGGTCTTAAGTGCATATCCGGAGTGTTTTTGGATGAAAAGAAGCAGTATGTTTAGAGAGCCAAGAGGAGGCAGATGGTTAAAAGTCAGTTGTGAGGCAGAAGATAACTACTATTCCACGTGAATGAGCGAAGAAGTGAAGAGGGATCAGTTACATCTAAAGTTTGAGGCAGAGTAATACTAGTTATAATAGGAACTTTAAAAATTTACTGTCAGTCAAAAATATTTCAAAATGTGGAAGTGTAGAAAGTTGTAAGAAGCATAGATATTGGACTGTAAGATATTGATTTTAACTTATGGATTCTAACACATAGATCTGTAGATATGCTGACTGCATGTGAATACATGTGTGGGAGTTACGTATACTTGCAGGTGTAAGTCATTTTGTGTGAAATCCTATCACTGAAAGGGCCTGTAAGCAGTTGTACTTGATAGTAGAAAACACACCTATGGCACAGGTTATGTTTTCTTAGCATTTCTTTTCACCAGATGAAAACAAGGACTGTTGCAAAATGCTGCTACCAAGGATGAGACAGAGAAAAATAAGCCACAAGATATAAATGAAGATAGTATTTAATGACGAGACATGCCCCACTAAAAAGAGCTTAGTAAGCCAAGTCAGTAACAGTGTTAGCATCACACTAAGTGGAAATGCTGGACTAAATTAAAACACACATGACGAAGAGAATCTGTGATATAAGGTGACATAATGCTTGAATAAAATCATTGGAGTTTAACGATGATTGAATTATTTGTGTAATCTCATCTTGCCTTCCAATGGAAGCTTACTAAAGTAATAACATGTTTTCTAGATTAGTCACATTAGAGATTGATGGAAATTCTACTGTACACAAGACAAAATAATGTTTTTGGGAAAAACAACTATAGTTAGAGAAATCCAGCATGCCTCTCTAGTTAACTGCTCAGAATTGCATCAATAATAAGGTAATACTTTGAAGTTTAAGGCCACCTAAACACACACTACAGTGACTTTACCACAGTTGTATCTCATGAATATCATAATCAATTAGTGCTGCAAAAATCTAAATTTGCCATACAAGTTGAATATAGCCCCCCGATTATTATAATCATGACAGCGGAGAAAAGATAGTTGAACTCCTCAGATCAAAGTCAGCTAATGAAGACCTTTTACTCACTGCAATGCTGAAGCTATAGACTCTGTGTGTGTGTGTGTGTGTGTGTGTGTGGTATATAAAGCAATCTTGGAGACAGTCAACAAAAACTCAGTGAGCTACTTTGAAGATTAAATAATAAAATAGGAGAGTTGGTCATGTTATGGCTTATAAGAGAATGTCCTTGCTGGTAGAAAACAGTCTTAATTATTTAGGAGTTTAGATACTTTCAAATGATTTTTGGAAAAGATCATTTGAATTGCATTAGAAAATTTTCTATTTTAAACTATAAATAAGAGAAAAAGTTCTATATCTTTCTAGAAATACCTTCATACAAAAGTATTTGTAAGTATAGAAGTATGTGTTTGTATTTTCTCACAGAAATGAGAGGATGCACATGTGATGCTTCATTTGGAACACCCCTCCTATGGGTAATCTTGGCAATAAGTACATGTGAACATATTTACCACGAATTCAAATGTACTCTTTTTTAAAAATAGGAAATTAACCATCTGTTTTCTTTGAATCTCAATTCTTTAAAAAAGATCAGTGGTCATATTCTGACCTCAATAGAAAACTTTTACTACTTATAGCTTTAATGATTTTTCCTTGGGTTTAGAACTACATAATTTCCTTGTATATAGGTAGCTTTCATTTCATGCAATGTATTGTAGAAGCTTTCACTAAGTATATGCATGTATGTATGCATGTGCATGCATTCTCATGTGTGTGTGTGTGTGTGTGTGTGTGTGTGTGTGTGTACAAGGGAAGGAGGTAAATAAATGTTTTCAAACTTGTTATTTCCTTGGATCATTATAATCACAAAAGTTTATAACACTTTTATTCCTATTTTTATACTTAATTTTGAAGCAAAAGTGAGGAATGTTTGTTAATTGAAGAAAAATGGTACTGGGACTAGCTAGATGACTTGGTGATTGAAAGTTCTTTCTGTGCAATTATGAAGATCTTAGCACCAATGAAACAAGCCAGGCGTGGTGCACAAAAATGTAATACCATCTTTAAAGAATATTGACAAGATAATTATTGAAGCTTGCTAGCTTCCAGCTCAACTAACGAAAAGTGAGTTCCAGTTTCAGGGTGACAGTAGGCCTCAAGGAAAAGAAGTAGAGGAGAAAACTTGATACCATCTTCTGGCTTTCAAATATAGGCACAGGTGTATACACCCTCATATACACATGGACATGTATTCACATAATCAAATAATCTTAAAAATACCAGCATTGTCAGGTGTGGTGGCACACACCTTTAATCCCAGGACTTGGGAGGCAGAGGCAGGCACATCACTGTGAGTTCTAGGCCAGCCTGGTCTGCAAAGTGAATCTAGCACAACCAGAGATATTACACAGAGAAACCCTGTCTCAAAAAACAACCAACCAACCAAAAAACAAAACAAAACAAAACAAAACAAAAAAGAAAAACAAAACAAAACAAAAATACCATCATGTATGGAAAGCTCTGAGTCGGGGCTATAATTGTTTGAACACTAGTGTTGACCATAAGTTCTTATTGTACCTGCTACCTGTTTTTCTACAAAATAATAGCTGTGATTTGATAAACTCAGAACACAGCAAAGAACTCCAGTGTCAGTTATGTCACTAATGTCAGCTCTGACTTAACAGGTGGATTCTAAACATTAGAATCTTAGATTTTCAGAAGATGTGGAACAACAGATAAGGAAAATTCACCACTCTCCAGACTGCATCTCTCAGTTTTCCAGTGTAAAGATCCTATGTCTCCTACCTGCCCAAGCCACATTTTTAGCACCATGGACAGCTTCCTTGCTTTTCAAGGAGCCAAGTAAGGGATCAATGGCTCTTCAAGCAATTGGTGATTGCCAGTAATTGTAATAAGCATGCCCCAATCCTTGTTTGTGTGTGATGACTGAGCCCTGAATGTATATCATTTCTCAGACATACCGTATGAGAACAGGCTACAGTTGTTCATTAGATTATTTTCTCTGTCATTTAACTACTTTCTATCAATGTTTCTTGCATTGATTAAATACTACTCAAATCCTACTATGAGCTCTCATTCTAAAGGACTCCTAGCACAAATATTGGTAGATAAAGGTCATGAAAGAAATACCTAACTCAAGTATTTGTGTAGTGTTAATCACAATATAAGATCGCCTGGAAATTAGGATTATAGAATTCTAGGACCAATCATACTATTAAATGTGGTAACCACGCAAATTACCTGAACGGTGATCTCCTACGACATGTCTACTTCCATATCTTCAATGAATAAGAACGCATGCCCTTTGGAAGCACAGATTTGATTTGATAGGAAAACTTTTTTATATGGTGACAGAATTAGAGTCTCAAACTGTCATTAAGGGTACCAGATCATTTAAATTCCTCTTCCTTTAGCAAACACTGTAGTAGTTTAGTATAGCCATATCCTCCTTTTTGTTGTCTTCCCAAACTAAATATTTTGAAAATCTTTCCATCTATACTGATGATATATTGTGTGAAATCACTATGTGATCTTAATCTTTTCGGTAAACATAAAAAAAATGAGCCAATATGTCTTTATAGCTTCCTTAGTGTAATGATAACACATGCATCAACCTAATTCATTATTTAAGAACAGAGGACAGGGATCAGTCTTATCAATTAAGACCACTGGTTGCTCTTCCAGAAGACCAGGATTTCATTCTCACTGCTTACAACCATCTGTAAGTTCCAGGAGATACAATAAACTCAATAAATTCTTCTGACTGCCACAGGTGCCCAGGACATATGGAGAGAGAGAAAGGGAGGGAGGGAGGGAGGGAGAGAGAGAGAGAGAGAGAGAGAGAGAGAGAGAGAGGAGAGAGAGGAGAGAGAGAGAGAGAGAGAGAGACAGAGACAGAGACAGAGAGAGAGAGAGAGACAGAGACAGAGAAGAGACGAGAGAGAGAGAGAGAGAGAGAGAGACAGAGAGAGAGAGAGAGAGAGAGAGAGAGAGAGAGAGAGAGAGACAGAGACAGAGACAGAGACAGAGACAGAGACAGAGACAGACAGAGACACAGAGAGAAAGAAATAGCTCAATGGTTAAAAATAATTTGCTACCTCTTGCAGAGGATCCAAATTTGGTTTCTAGTACCTGCATGGTGGTTAACAATTTCCTGTAAGTCCAGTTGTCTGGTACCCTTTTCTGAGTTCTGTGAGCAGCAGGCATGCATGTGGTGTACATGCATACATATGTGAAAATATTTACCCACATAAAATTAAATAAATGAATCTGAGTAGAATGGAAACAAACTTTACTTCTGCATACTGTATGTGTATAAGCTTTGTATATTTGTGAGAGTGGTGTGTGTGTGTGTGTGTGTGTGTGTTTGTGTGTGTATGTGTGTGTGTGTGTGTGTGTGTGTGTGTGTGCGGTCCTATGAATATGCACATGAAGACTAGAGGTCATTGTTGGGTGTCCTCTGATGGTTCTTTGTGTTATTCTTGTCTTATTTTTTTCTATGACAGCATTTCTCTACATATAGGCTAGTGATATTATTAGACCCAAGTTTTCATTTTATCCCTAGAAGAACTAATAAAGTGAAATTTTCTTTTTCTAAATGTTTTTGGAAGTTATTATAATCTTAAATAGAGTAAAGGCAATGAAATATAAGAACCCTCCATACAGTGCACAGTGTAACACTTGCCAAAGCAGTACACCAAATTGTGGTATTTTTATTCCTAGTTTTTTCTGGATAGGGTATTAGGATAGCAACAACTCCTGCATAGGCCCAGGAGTATCTGTGAATAAAAATATCATAATGTTTTATTCAAATTAAAAAAAAAAAAGCATTCACACAATAACCCCGGGATATTTGCAATGCTTTCTAGGCTAGAGACCCGAGACTAGCACATAGAAATAGTACCAGTGGGGGTGGTACCTGCAAAGCGCAAAAGCATCAAGAAGCAGACAACTAGACAGGTGAGGAGAGGTTAGTCAGGCACCACCACTGGGATGTGTCCTGCCAGCCTCTGTAATTTAATGAGGTTTTTCAGAGAGGAAAAAGTAGACAGGTTAAGTCTTATATTGCAAATTTAATTCATAGGAGAGAAAACAATGGAAGCTTTGCTCATAGTTGTTTTTAGGGGACATGTAATTAATTGCAGTAAGACAGCAATTTCCCAAAGGACTACACTATTAGAAGAATGTTCTCCTTTTGCCACCTGTACCTGTCAAACTCAGGAGGAAAATCAAAACACAATGGGCCTGTTAGGGTCAGTTTCTGCTAGGTCATTGCCAACTACTTTTCTCTTCTACTATATTTTGTTTGCATGTAGGGCCCTTAAGGTCTTCTAAGGGCTATCATGATTAAGTCCAGACACAGGATTTGAACATCTTTGGACTATGGAGCCAAATTAGGCAAAGAACAAAATCTAGTGTCCAGTGAGAGTGGGTGAAAAGAATACTATCTGCATATGTTATTTAGATCTACCCACTTCATGAAATATGAAAGGCATTTCAATAAGGAATTGTTTTTATTTATCCATCCTTTATGCCTACAGAATTCCTTTTGTGGGGCTGGAGATCAAAGTCACTAATTTATGCATGGTAGATAAGCATTCTTCCAATGATATACATCCTTAGCTCTTACCTATGTGAGATAGGGTCTGGGTATATACCTCAGAGTTCCTTGCACTGGCTAGGCACTCCAGGTTGCTCTTAGCATCATGGCCCACATGTCTTTGCCTTTCAAGTCTTAGTATTATGGGTTTGAATTCCCAGGTCTGATTTTCATAGCCTTCTTCAGCATGAGGATGATTATTATTCCCAGCAGAAGGACAAACTACTTTCCTTACAAATAATGAATGGACTTAGTAAGTTCTGACTAAGTTTTTTCTTATGTTTCTATGAAACAGAAATCCATAACGAGTTACCAAGTTACTTTCGCTGAAATCTGATACATAATTTGTTGCAAATCTCATTTCATTGTGTTAGAAGTTTTGAAAACTTGCTGATCTTCTTTGCATCAGTGAGATTGCTTGAGGATCATGAGTCATATTGGTAATCCTTTATAATTCTTGTCACAGATTAGCCCATTTATTTAAGGTTTAATGAATGAAGTGAGATCCTCTAACTGCTGAATGGAGTTATTAGGAGCATACACATGAATGGGTCATTTCCCCCATTTTCTTTAGTGTACTCATCTGGTCTGTATAAGCTTAGACACCTTCAGGACAGAGGATAAAGAATGGTCTGTCAGTGCGTTTCCCTCCTTTGTCTACATTCTTCATGTAAAGACTTGGTGTTCATGATTACAGCCTTTCCTCCAGCAAGCAAGATGTCTGTGTGAGAGATATGGCAGGCTTACATGCTCATGCGATGGAGCCCAGGCAAATTTCAATTATAATATCCTACCTCAGCCTCAAACCAGTTGTGATTACTGCCATGTACCACCATGCCTTTTAACATAACTCAAGAGATTTCCGGTAATACCCTATGAGCATATAAAGGGGGAGGAAGTTCCCCTCAGGCACAGTCATAGGGGAGGGGAGTAAGGGGAAAATGGGAGGGAGGGAGGAATGGGAGGATACAAGGGATGGGATAACCATTGAGATGTAACAAGAATAAATTAATTTAAAAAAAGAGAGATTTCCATGCCCCATCAACCACAACTGGTCCCTAAACTTTGCGAATATGAGAGCTTATGAATGAGTGACATGTTTGTTGTATACATTAATTTCCATATTGATTCCTTTCTTTTTGAGTTTCTTGTCTTCTTGCATCTAAAACTCTGAACTATTATTTCTTGAGAATTGAGGCCTTTTTGTTTGTTTTTGTTTATGTTTAATTATTTATTTTATCACTTTACAGCCTGATCTCATCTCCCTCCCTCTTCTCCTTTCTGTCCCACTCTCATGCCCTCCTCCTCCCAATACTCACATCTCCTTCTTCTAAGAGAAGAGGAGGCCCCCAATTGGTGCTAATCCACCCTGGCACCTCAAATAACAGCAGGACTAAGAGCATCCTATCCCACTAAGGTCAGGCAAGGCATCTAGGGGAAAGAGATCCAGAGGCAGGCAATAGATTCAGAGAGAACTCCTACTTCTATTGTTAGCAGAGTCACTTGACAACCAGGCTGCATATCTGATATATATGTATATATATATGCATGTTCTTTCCTTGGTGGTTCAGTTTCGCTGACCCATCATGGGCCCAGCTTAGTTTACTCTGTAGGTCTTCTTGTGGTGTCCTTGATTCTTCTTGTTCCCTCAGTGCTTCCTCCCACTCTTCTACACAACTCCTTGAGCTCAGCCTCGTGTTTGTTTGTGCACCTCTGCATCCGTTTCCATCCACTGCTGGGTGAAACCTCTGTGAAGACAGTCATGCTAGGCTCCTGTCTACAAGCACAGCAGAATAGCACTAAGAGTGTCAAGGGTAGGCTCTCTCTTATGGGTTGGGTCTCATGTTAGATCAGTTGTTGGTTTACCATTTCTTCAATCTCTGCTCAATTTTTATCCCTACACTTCAATTTTGGGTAGAAGATTTTATGAGTGGGTTGGTGTCCCCCTCCATCCACTGGAAGTCCACTGGCTATAGGAGGTGAGGAGTTCAGGTTCCACATTCTTTGCTTCTAGAGTCTCAGCTATGATCACTCCCATTGACTCCTGGGAGCCTCTCCTGTCCCAAAGATACCACCTACCAATTTTTTCTCTCTTCTGGTCCTTCTGCCTGCCCCATCTCTCCACCTTCCCTTCCCTACACCTGGTCCTCACCCATGTTACCCTCCCCACCCCGTCTCCCACCCATTTTCCTCCCTTCATTTACTTCAGTTGTCTATTTTATTTCCTCTCTTGGGATCTCCTTGGATTTTTTGATTCTGTGGATTGTAATATGGTATGGTTATCTTAATGTAATTTTAATTGTCTGACATACCTGCCAGATCTTCCAAAGAGTCTTTCCATTAGCCGATTACTGGTAGCTAAAGGAGTCCCCAAAAATATATTATATGGAATATGTGGAACTCTGCTTGAAGAACTGCTTATTATCTTCTTTATTTTTAATGGACTTAAATTGTGCACCGATTTGAAGACTGTTAGCTTTTGCATTTGCTTAGTTTTGTGAGTGTTGTACTCAGAGTTATGCCATTATCAGAATTTTGAATACGAGTTCCATAACTACAACTTTCCTGAATAAATAAATTCCTTCTTGGTTGGGTACACAACAGCCACTCAATAGCTACCTGGCACATTAATTGAAATTTCATCTTATTACCCAGGCTTTGTGTCCGTTAATTACTTAACTATAGTCCACTAAAAATTCGGCAACATCATTTCAAAAAACTTCAAAGAATTTTCTAAAAACATAAAGCCAGTATGTACAGTATATGACAGAGCCATTTATTTATTTATTTATTTAACCCACTGAATCTATTTAGTGCTGCTCATATGAGTGTGGGTGTGGAGTTATCCACTGAACTTTGTTTAAAAGCCAAATAAAATATCAAGTGGTCAAGGTGTTTGTTTGTTTTTAAAGCACTTGGCATCAGTACTTTTTTTTCAATCATGAAACAAGCAAACTCTTCTACATACATTTGTAATTTCATGTCTGTGAGTGGACCCACAACAACTGAGGCTAGAAGCTGAGGGCTTCCATCTTAAACTGTGTGCACAAGGCAGAGAGAGCAAACTGGGAAGGAGTGAAGTTTTTAAACATCAAAGCCCATCTCCTATTACATACTTTCTCGAGAACCAGGCCACATCTGCTCAGCTTCTCCAAACAGCATCAACACCTGGGAAGTAATTATTCAAAGGCCCAAGACAACAGGGGACATTGCATTTTATGGTATTTGGCATCAGTACCTTTTTCAATCATGAAACAAACAAACAAACAAAAGGATGCTGAAGTTTCTTGATGCTCATAAAACATTTCTATATTTCACCTATATATCAGTATGCCTCTGGCACATAAAACCAAGCTTATGAGTTCATTTTTAACGTGTGATCCATTCAGTATTTGCAATCAAGTTATTTATAATGTAGTTACAAATATGAATACAGCCAAATTCTTGAAAAGATACAGAAAAACATTTTTAAAACCCCATTTAAAAAATAACTCATTAGGTAAATGACTTGGCTGTATAAGTAAAGAGTTCAAAAATATTTACAAATTGTGATTTAATAAATATACTCCTGTGACAGTAAAACGATATAATGTTTCTGCATTTGAAAGAGGTATGGGAAAATGAGATGCACTTAAGTGGAAGACAATTATTGCTGCATGCCTTGCTCCAGTCATAAATAGAGGAGAAAAATACAAATGTCTCCAACTGGGAATTTGTTGCATAGCCTGTGGTGCATCTGCTTGGTAAAATATTATGTGATCATTCGAATTATAATTTTAAAGATCTTATAATAACATGGAAATGCTTATGGCACCATATTAACTAAATTTACTTTGCTTTCGCTGCACCTGTATCTATAATCCCTTTGTACCAAATCTTCCATGCCTTTGTTCCTGAGAAACAGTTTGTAAGATTCGAACTCATATTTCCAGCCCCATGGCTCCCTCCCTAACATGTCTTCATTAAAATCTAACAGCTTACTCATGTTCCTGAGAGAGTAGAGAATCTAAGTAGAGATGTAAAATTGATACAGGAGGGATGAGGAGCTGCAGATGAACAATACCACAGTTCCCGTTGCGGATGAAATTCTGTATCATTTTTTCCCCCTCGTTTGCTTCCTGGAGATCCTTTAAAATCTTATTTCTCAGTGAGTAATTTTGTCTTTATGGTACAAAAGGTAATTCCCATACCTAATATTGTTTCTAAGCACACGTGAATACCCTGCTGAGTTATATATGAGTTTTTTATGAATATGACACAAAATGAAAATTCCATTCCTAGACTTGAAAAAAAAGAATGTAAATTGACTTTCATGCTCAAGTGAGTCGTTGGAGGGATTGGGGTGGGGTGGGGAGACTCAGATACTTTCTCTATATTCATGTGTAATTGATATAACTTTTCAACAATTGTTCTTCATTTAGAAGCTTCATATTCAAAGCATAAAGTGATAGACCTTACTGATTTTAAACAGAGTTAGCTTGCCTTCATCAAAAGTTCTCCACTCTTGGGAAAAGCATGAGAAAGGTTGTAAACTGCTGAGTGCTACAAGTTTTAGCCCTTTATCGTTAAAGATTAGATTCCTGGATATTCTGCATTAAGCATATTATGTATTATGACATGGGCAGCTGGCACTTTAGCTGTCATTCCTCATATTTTCTTCAATTTGTAGGCAATTGTGATAAAGCTCCTGAGATGAACAAACAACCCTTTGATATGGCACAACGAACTGCGGCGACCCCAGCTGATCAGTAAGGAGAAAACTGGCTTCCATCAAAGCAAATTGTGAGTAGACAATAGAATATATACTCCCCAAAGATTCCTGAAGGTCCACAGAGAAAAGACGGCAAAAGACAGTAATATTAAAGTCTTTCCCACTTATGTATAAATAGTGAAGTGTCACGTGTTATACAGTAGTCTCCTTTATCTGCCTTTTTGCTTTCTGCAGTTTGTTCTTTGAGGTCAACTGCTGTGCAAGACATTAAGCAGGAAAATTCCAGCAGTAAACAATTTGTAAGTTTTAACTCCCACACTGTTTCAAGTATTGTGTAGAAATTTTACAGGCCTAGTCTATTTTACCCAGGATACGAATTATTACTTTTCCATTGTATCGAGGCGGTATACACATCTACCTTTTGTCACTTATTAATTGGATCAGCGATCCCTAACCCTAACCCACTGTCAAAATAACACAGAGATAGACTAGAGAGATACCCCAGCCATGTGCGTGGGAAAGTGGAGTTTGGCTCCTCAGCACTTACATAAATGCCAGGTGTGTGGGTGACCTACCTCTAATTCCTGCTCAAAGGAGGTGTAGTTAGGGAATTACATAAGCAAGACAGCAAGTTAGACTAGCTGATTCTCAGAGGTCTGGGTAGACATGAGAGACCTGCCTCGATGTAGGAGATACAGAAAAATAAAAAAGATCACTACCAACTATTTTGCGGTCACACACAGACACACCCGTCCAAATATGTATATATACACAATACACACATGCATGTGCACGCACAAGCACTCACACACACACACACACACACACACACACAATGATTGTGTTCAAATAACACCTATTTTACTTACTATTGATCCTAATGATGGCAGGTGTTTTACAATATATATTTATGTTTGTGTTATTGTTTGACTTATAAACCAAAGACAGCTTACAAATTAGAGTTTACCATAGAAACGTATAGAAAGTATATTTATGATGTTTCTAACTATTGCAACCAATGCATACATATCCATACTTATTATTGCTATTATCTTAGGTTTGAGACATCTACTGGAATAGCATTAGCATTTAAACATATCCGCATAGGTAAGACAGTACTACAGCATAAAGATTTGCATACAAATTATACAAAGCATATTTACATTCTATTTGTAACATCAGGTTCAAAACTTTGGTTACTCTACCTAAGGCTTTTTAGCTAAAGGTAGAGTTATTTATTTTATCTGAGTTATGTGACTGTATTCTTTCAATATGTCATCACACACAGCTTCATTGCACCTTGAAGAAATATACATACCCGTGTGAATGTAAGCTTCCTTACAGTGTACCTTCAATGAACATATTAACTGAATCCTTTAAAGATATGTATTGACGAAAAGCATCACATTATGCTTTTTGTTGCATTTGCAAAGTTTTTATTATCCAAGTCCTGTAATCAGTGCTCGGTTAATATCCTTTTAAATTTGTGAGTGATTGTGCATGTAAGCAAGTATTTTTTTCAATGAAAACTTAAAACTTTTCTATGCATTCCACATTTATCAACCCAAACGACTCTCTGAACAATTAATAGCCAATGTGACAATAGAACATAATTTCCTCCAGGTCTTTCAGTTCCTTAGAAAGGAGATGTTGGCAGAGGTGCTGAAACACTGGTTCTTCTAGGGTATTCCTTATTGCCTTGTTATGCAGGGAGAATGTATATCGCTGAGGTAAGGAGACTCCAAGTGGAGGCTAGTTATTTAAACAGTTCCTTCTGAGACCACTTGCCATGGTGAGCTATGCTATATACCCTTGTAGAATGGAAAATTACATTGTTTCTGGGAAAGGAAAAAAAAGCCCTCCAATCAGGGCTTGAAATATTTAATGTTTTAACTCTTGAGACAAAGAAAAGATATTTCAATTGATCTTGTTATAATAATTAAAACATGTGCAAATTTCAGCATAATGCACTATTATCTCAGTTTAGTATATTATGTGTCACCATTTAGAGATATAAAAGAACACTGAGAAATACTGTATAGTAACGACCCAGTGTTAAGGAGGATGACAGAAGTATCTTAAATTCTAGAATAAAAAAATAATATCACTCTTCAATGATATCAAGATATGGTTTTACAATTGGAATGAAGGAGTTTGTTTAAAATCAAGCCATAAGATTCCTCAGTAGAGTCACTTGAATTTTTGATCTTAGCCATTCTGATGGATGTAAGATGGAATCTCAAAGTTGTTTTGATTTGCATTTCCTTGAAGACTAAGGAGGTTGAGCATTTCTTTAAGTGTTTCTCAGACATTTGATATTCCTCTGTTGAGAATTCTCTGTTTAGTTCCAAGCCCCATTTCTCAATTGGGTTATTTGGTTTGGTGGTGTTTAATTTCTTGAGTACTTTATATATTTTGGATATTAAACCTTTGTCAGATGTAGGGTTGGTGAAGATCTTTTCCCAGTCTGTAGGCTGTCGCTTTGTTCTCTTGACAGTGTCTCCTGCCTTACAGAAGCTTCTCAGCCTCATGAGGTCCCATTTATTAATGGTTGACATTAAGGCCTGGGCCGTTGGTGTTCTGTTCAGGAAGTTGTCTCCTGTGCCAATATGTTCCAGGCTCTTCCCCACTTTTTCTTCTAAGTGACTTAATGTCTCTGGTTTTATGTTGAGGTCTTTAATCCACTTGGATTTGAGTTTTGTGCAAGGTGACAAATATGGGTCCAGTTACATTTTTTACACATAGACCTCCAGTTAGACCAGCACCATTTGTTGAAGATGCTATCCTTTTTCCAGTGAATGGATTTGGCTTCTTTGTCAAAAATCAAGTGACCATATGTGTGTGGATTCATATCTGGGTCTTCGATAACATTTACACAGTGTACTAACTCGATAGCAAAATATGTTTCTAGACAAATCATGGATATTGCTCTAGTCAAGCTACAAACTTATTTTTTCTCTATTTCCCACTAACAGACTCTGAGATCCCCCCTCACCCTGCATTTTGATTCAATAAATCGGTAATTTAGCTTAGTAGCAATTATTAGCATTGATATTGATGTTATCACATTTACATAATACCCTAATGGAGTTTATTTCATAGAGTGTATTTTCAACATGAAAAATAATGCTTGAATTGACATTTGCAAAATTTTCCTTAAAAGAAGGCAGCCTTTTAGGGTGAAGTGTGAATAGCTTTGTTACTTAGCAAGAATAAAACTTCCCCCCAAACATGAAGTGACAGTCTATTTTTTAGTACATTCTTAACATCACTACACCCATTCTTAACTTGTGGAGACTTTTGTAGGTGAAAGGGCTTAAAAATGATAAAGTTGAGGCTCCTAGTGGAATCCCTCAGTGAGAATGAATTAGGGGAAAACTAGAGTCACAAAGTAACAGGCTTTGGACTGGGAGTGGTTGGAAATCTTAGCTATGAAGTCAATGCATTGAGAGCTTCATGTGTTGATTGTCTTCCCCAATCAACTGAATATCAAAAGTGAGATTTCAAAAGTGAATGCTTGTATGTATTTAACAGTTTAACTCAAAATACACCTCACATAAGTTGTCTGAGAAATCTCTAACTTTTAAAAACAATGTAATTTGACAAGTACACAAAAATACTAAACGTAAAAACCAGGCTGCTAAGTTACTCAGTAGCACTCTAAGTATGTGAAGCTTATGCACTATAAAATATAAAATTTTCATAACCTGTCTTTTCTTCATGCGGAACAGAAAGAGAAGAAAGGGAAAAGAGTGCCAATGCATACAGTATTTTTGAAATGAAGGCCGAGTTACATCAAAACATAGACCGAATATCCACGGCACGGATACTGAGGAGTGCACAATCCTTCTAGTACACAAACAATTAGTGTACATAACAAGGGGGTATGGAAATTGATTTAGCAGTCCCGATCCAACACGTGGGTGTCAAGTCCTTGGCCCTGATCCCTGGGCTTACCTCACTCACTCCTCCTCACACCTCGTAGGCAGCTTTTAGACTATCTCGTTCCTTGTGCTCAGCTAACACTGTCTACGCTTATTGCCAGTCCATGAGTTTGGAACTCATACATGCTGACTACAGCTACAAGAACTGGTTGACACATCAATGTGAACAATGTATGGTCTTGGGTGTCTATATGTGGAGAGTCCTTGCTGTCAAAAAATTCTCTAAGAGAACAGGACATGCCAGACTGTATTCCAGAAGGACAATGGCACCTTTTAAATAACTCATCACCCTGTCCTGTCTAGTGAATGAGATGGAGCTACCTTCTCAGGGGCTGTCCCGTGTGTTTAAAGTATGCTGAAGTTGTAGACGTGCTCCATACACTCGTCTTCAACAGCGACTTCAGTCTCACTCTAGATTGCACGTAGTAATACAGTCTTGAATCCGAATGCCTTGCTTTAATCCATTTTTTATGTTACATCCCAACCTGCCTTTAACCATTTCTGCTTTGTTTGATCTCCCTCTTTTAACTCTCACCTTCAAATTAATACTGTTTCCTCAGATGCCTTTTCTAAGTGACTTAGTCTCCTTAGAATATCAGAAATCAGAGTTTGTCTCTTCTATCTGATCAAGTTATATGAAGGGGGAACTAGGCAGTAATGAAGGATACAACAACCAAGGGCCAACATGCCTTCCACACGAAATGTCTTAGTGTTGAAAAGCATATGTGGGCCTCTCTATTACCTACCAACTTCCATAGAATGTGAAGTAAAGTATTTATTCCTAGCATTAAGTGAATTTATGCCTTCATTGTGGATAGGGACTGAAATCTTTATCCTTTCTTTTTTTCCTTTTTTTATTATTAATTTATTCATATTACATCTCAGTTGTTAGCCCATCCCTTGTATCCTCCCATTCCTCCCTCACTCCAGCTTCCCCCCCCTATTCCCCTCCCCTATGTCTGTGACTAAGGGGGACTTCCTCCCCCTGTATATCCTTTCAAGGTGAGGGAAGGGGCACTAATTTTTCATGGTGTTCTTAGTGATACAGGATTCAGTAATGATCTAGGCCACTGTTGTTGGAACTCTTACAATTTTCTGCCTTATTCTGCATAGGAACTTAAGCCTATTGGTTCTGTATTTGAATGCTGTTATGCTTTCAATACTAAGTGTCCTGTACACATTCCTGTGCTGGAGGCTAGCTTCCTAACCTGTGGCCCTATTATGGGAGACAGTGGAAAGCCAAGAGAGGTAGGGCTTAGGTGAAAGAATGAAGTCACAGCACGGAGAGCTTTTGAGGGCATCTTCTTTCTGTCTGTCACCCTCTCTTTTCTGTCCTCCAAGAGATGGTCGTTTGTTCTACCAGTCTTCACAATTGTCACTGACAGAACAGAACTTGATGGGCATGCACAATCACCCCTGAATCCATGACCCTTCCCCCAGTTCCATCCATAAAGTTGATTTTCCAGGTATTTTGTCATAATAACAGAAGCCAGCAAATACAGATACTGTGATTTCCTGAACCGGGTACTCTTTCATCAAAAGTTGTGAATTCTTCACACTATTTTCAGTTGTTCCTCAGAAAACTTGTATACAGTGTGGCTAGCTCTGTTTCCTTTCAGTACTGAGATCCGGAGGCTGCTATCTGGGAGAAATACAAAGCTTGTCCCATCAAGAGTTTAACAAGCATATTCACGTGGCAATCACATAATGAGTTGTAAAATCATGATTTTTAATGAAACTCCATTGTCTGCTGCTGTACAGATGAGCGTGTGACATCCTCCTGAAGAAGCGGAAAACATTTCCAGTTTGATTGAGCCATCTTTACTGAAGCAGTGTCTCCTTTAACCCCTAAGAATAGTAGCTGATTGTAATTGCATAAACGGCATAATATTTTAGAGACCTATGGAGAACTTAGGCAGCACAGAAACCTTTTGTGAGCCATTGTGCATGGTTTGCATTCATTGTTCCTGCTTTCCTTAGTAAGGACATTTGTATGGAAATGCATTAAGGTTTATAGGTTTATTTTATTGTGCCGTAGATTCCACTGTAATTATGCCACTGATGGATTGTATTAAACTACTTTGTGGGAAGCTTTCAAAACACATCACACTCGGAACTACTTGTGTTCTAAAAAAAAAAAAAAAAATGCTACTTTTCATCCCACCTGTACTTAACTGATGGAGGATGCTGTCACTTGGCTCACAAGTACCTTCCGGCTCATCTTATTTTTCTGAACATTCTTAGAATTAAAAGATATTAAATTGACTGATGTAATGCCTTTGTAAGTCATTCTCGTCCCCAGTATTTAAATGTTTAGTAACCAAGTGAATAATGAAAATAGAAACACATCAGTAATTTGTTTAATATTATCACCTAATTCTTTACCATAGCCTCTAATGTACTTTACTAAGAAATTTTCTGATTTAGAATTTTTTTTTTCAGGAGTGTTTGCATGACAAATGTGTGAACATCTTGGAGACTTTAATGTGTTTATTTATTTTTATTTTGTATATACAAGGGTCTGAGTGCATGCATACATGTACACTACATGACTTCAGGAGTTCTCAGAGACCTCTAAGAGGGAGCTGGGACCCCTGGAATAGGAGTTACAGACTGTTGTGAACTATCAAATGGGTGCTAGGAACCAAACCTGTGTCCTTCATAAAAGTAAGTGGCTTTTAACCACTGACTCAAGCCCTAAACCTTTTAATATGTTTCTTTATGGAGTGGTTTACTCTTTCTGAGGATCTTAGAGGTTGACTAGATCTTTGGTTAGTTATTTGACTGGGTGCTATTTATGGGCTAAGTGTACATATAATTTTTATAAGAGAGAGAGAAAAGAAGACAGGAGGCCACCTTGGCTTCTGTGGAGAAGGACATGACAAGGGTAAATGGAGGATTTGGCCCAGATGATGAACATCAATGTGTATTTGGGATTATGGATGGGAGGTAACTCAATAGAAATTAGCAGAAGGAGATGGCATGGGATTTTGGCAGGGAGATATGGAAGGTAGTTTAGAGGATTAATATCTGCCCTGTCCCAAGTGAAACAAGGCTATTCTAAAATATAACAGGTGTCTGCATTCTGATTGATTGATAGCAGGCCAGAAAATACTGCTGTAATAATTCTAGGGCTAATAAACATTTATTAGCGCTCACCTTTAAATTAACAGCAACAGTTATGTGTGTATATATTTTTGAGGTTGAGAACTCATAAATACTTTTCCATACATATTCTTATGTCTCTTAGTCTAGAAAGTTAGCACAAATGTTTTATTAACCCATATAATTTTAAAATCTGAGATCTTGGATATCTGAACACAAGAGTCTCAGGAGGTGGTAGTGGTGGGGCATTACTTTATTTAAAAGAAAGTGAGCAAAAAAACAAAAAACAAAAAAACAAAAAACAACCAAGCAAACAAACAAACAAACAAACAAACAAAAAAAACAAAAAACAAAAAAAAGAAAGAAAAAGAGAAAGAAAAAAGAAACAAAGGAGCCTCAGAAGGTCAGGAAGTATGGAATACGGGTGAATATTTAGTTCTCTGCCTGAACTACTATATTTATATTCTTAATAATATACCTCTATGTACATATCAAATATGACTCTTTCCACCAGTTCAAATAGAAGTTAAAAAAATCTTGTTTTCCAGTCAAAGTCCTGTTTGCTCTTATCCCATCTTTAACTTATTTTTTGTTATCTTATTTTTCACTCAACTTTATCTTGTGTCATTAATATCACTATTTCTATAACAAAAAAAAAAAAAACCCAAAACTGAAACAAAGAATAACATAACAACTTCAACTATTTTTGGTGATGCTCACATATGTTACCCAACAAGACTCAAGCTACCAAAGCTGTAGTTTAAATATCAATCTCAAGTTGACGTAGGCTCCAAGCCTCAGAAGAAATACCCTGACTCTAACAGTTAAAGTACTCTTTTGGATAGCTGAAACCATTTTATCATTACTGTGTATTTCTCTATCGGCTCTTGTTTGTTCATGGTACCTTTCCTATCTGGGAGCCGAAATAATCTTATAAACTTGAACATCCAGATATACCAGTTGCTCAGGTTATCAAGGTATATGAATAAAACTGTAGTTAGAAATGTTTAGGTCTTGTCCATGGGCCTGCTCTTCTTCCTCTCTCAATTGTATCCTCAAACTTTTTAAAAATCTTTTTAATTTATTCAACACTGAGTACAATTTGTCAGACTATAAGGCTTTGTACCTTCTACATAACACAGAATTACGAGTATCCTAAATAAATATCCTTTATCCTTAGAATAATTGGTTCTTTGTCTATGACTATTTACTCCAACACTATTTGTGTCACAATTATTGATTTCAATATTCAATAGACTATCATTTTAACAAATAATTCAGTTAAATATGTTGCTTCTTCTCTTTCCAATACCTGTTCATTAAGAACATTCATAATGGGGGAGGTCAGGGCACACACCTTTAATCCTAACACTCATGAGTATCCTCAAACTTTTTTGTGTTTTTTATTCTAGTCCATTATTGGATCACATTTAACTCATTTGTACTATAGTGATTTATATTTTCTGTTTTCTCTACTTGTGCACTTTTTAAAATTAATTTATTCTTGTTACATCTCAATGGTTATCCCATCCCTTGTATCCTCCCATTCTTCCCTCCCTCCCATTTTCCCCTTATTCCCCTCCCCTATAACTGTTCCTGAGGGGGATTACCTCCCCCTGTATATGCTCATAGGGTATCAAGTCTCTTCTTGGTAACCTGCTGTCCTTCCTCTGAGTGCCACCAGGTCTCCCCCTCCAGGGGACATGGTCAATCTATCTGGTGCTATCTCAGAAAACTGGGAATAGGGCTTCCTCAAGACCCAGCTATTCCACTCCTTGGAATATACCCAGAAGATGCTCCAGCACACAACAAGGAAATTTGCTTAACCATGTTCATAGCAGCCTTATTCATAATAGCCAGAACATGGAAACAGCCTAAGTGTCCCTCAGTAGAAGAGTGGATAAAGAAACTGTGGTACATATACACTATGGAATACTACTCAGCTATTAAAAACAAGGAATTCCCGAAATTTGTGGATAAATGGATTGAGCTAGAAATTATCATAATGAGTGAGTTAACCCAGAAGCAGAAAGACTCGAATGGTATATACTCACTTATAGCTGCATACTACTTGTGCACTTTTTAAAAAATGTTTTAGGACTTCTCTTTCATCTGAGTTTCTCTGCAAATGCCACTTCCTCACAAAATATTTTAAAATACCCATTTAAAATATTATACAATACTGTATCTCAGTCTCATACATCTTATTTCCTATGTTTTTAAACCTCACAGCAATAGTCTTGAAGTAAATATTTTATTTTCAATTTATTTCTTTACCTTCTTTTTATTTCTCACCATCAATGCTTTCGGTGTTGATAAAATATTAGCTTAGAGCATGAGACAATAACTATTCGATGAAATAATGATCACATGATAGATTGAAAATAAAATGCTGATCCTGACTGTTGATAAGAATTTCATATCTTTGAAACCTAACAAAAAGTTAACGAAAAGGAAAAATATATGAGAATACCAAGGCAAGAATACTAAATATGGTGAACCCTTGACTTCCTGTCCATGAATTTTTATCTCAGGGAAATAGTTAGTGGTCCATAGAAAAACAAACAAGTCATCAAATTAGCTTCTGGGAATGGAAGGGACAGTAAAGGAGAAGTGAAATAATTTAGAGCTGCAGACGGTCCCTTTAGCAAATGACTGAATGCTGTATTTAATTGGATGTGCTCCACTAGAGAAAACAGTCTACTCATTAAAACATCAATACATGAAGTTCCAAGCAATCTGGCTTCTATTTTGAATTACAATATGTGCCAAAGAAAGACTTCTAATATATTTTATCCCTATGGGGCAGTTGTTACATATCATTTATAATGGTTGCACAAGCTATAGGGCTAAGAATTTTCTAAATAATCATCAGTTTGTTTGGGGGCAATATTACGAAGATACACAGAAATATATTTGTTAAACTAATAAAATGTTAAGGAAAGCACATTATTAGATCTTTGATGTAAGGGCCAGTTCAGTACAGTAGAAATACACACAGAGGGAGGGGAAAATGACTCTGAATTCCTATCTGTGGTTTACAGTTGTATAGCTCTTCAGAGTCCTTTACACCGTGTGCTCCATATATAGACTAGAGAACATTTGAAAGTCTATAGCAAAATCCAAGTAAGGCACCATTTATGACTGATTCCCAAATGGAAATATATCTTTATAAGTGTTATAAAAACATTACAACCAGCACAATATTGCGACTATAGTAACCTTGGTTTAATAAATTGTTTTACTTATCCATTTGGAAGTATAATACAGTATTGCCCAATGGTCTTGAAAACCTTACAATTTGCCTCCCAATTGCAGGTCCTAACGTTCTGATTTTGTGAAAAATTTTGCTTCACCACTAGTATATCAGGCCCAAGACTGGGTAATGCTCTTCCTACTTGCTGGAAGCTTCTTACTCCACATGTCTCGATCCTTTTCCTGAAATAGTTGGTACATCTCCAAAAACGTGCTGTCACAACAGCTGCCATTGACAAGCCTATACAAACAAACACCAACTTTTATGCATACCTTCCCAAAAGATATTACTGACATGTTTTACAGGGGCAATTATTAAGCCACCAGGGCCCATTACATATTATCAGAAATAACTTGCTTAATGCATTTGTTGGTTCTTTACTTTCTGCTCTTGCATCTTTACCTGTTACTAGCAGGAAGTCATAACCAAACATTCAGTGTTGATTATAACATCTCTGGGCAAGATGTTATGCGAGGGGGGAAGGAAGGGAAAGATTAAAGAAGTAATGATGGAAAGATAGAAACATATTACATCAAGTAGAAAACTACTTTATGATGAGTTCATGGCATTATTTTGCATAATTAAAACCCAGTAAATGACCCAATGGGTATGGTCATTTTCGTTCTTTTTTCATTCTTCAGAACGTAGGGGAAAATGAATAAATTCCCAGAAAGAATGTCACATTAGGCACGCAGCTATCACCCTGTGACCAGTGGAAGGAATAAGAATGCCATGGGTAACAATATGAAGGAAAATGTCTAGAAAAACCATGGCCTGAAGCCCAAGAAAGGAAATTAACCCACACGTCCTCATATTTCTGAAAACTTATCTTTAACTTTAAAATTTGTTTTCTTCAAGCTTTGATAACTCTACACGGGAAATACTTATTAGAATTGCTGTGATATTTTGGTCTAGAGATATATTTATTAATATTGAATTATTAGTAGGATAATTTTAATATTTCCACCCTTAGAGAAATTTCTAGTTCTGCTGCCTTTGAGCCCCATAAGAACTAGTGTCCTCTAACTGTGGCTTAAAGAAGAAAATTTGAAGCTCATCTCACTGGCATAAATTTTTCATCACGTGGTGTGAATAGAGCATTCTCGAGATTTCGACAATTTTTTTTTAAGATCATTTAGTAAAAGATGGTGGGATGATTGTGTAAATAATCAGAATATGGTAAATCCTAATTTAAAATAATGATATTATTTAAAATATTTTGCTAAAATTATTATTATTGTTAATATTACTACTTTAGTTATTATAAATTTTATTCAGTATTATTAGGAATACTGATCAAAGACTGTATTTGAGGATTATTTTCCTCTTTTTGAGGCAATCCTCCAACAGAATATACTGTTAAATAGTTTTTAACGTAAATACTACCTTTGCAACGCTAAGTTATTAAAAATATCTCCAGGTAGAAGAAGTAGATTTTCTTGGTGATGTATCAGGGGTTTGCTTGTTAAAGAAACACTACTACAGCATACCTAAATCACATATTGATGCTTACACACTGATTGCGGGCGATTTCAGTACCCCACTCTCAACAACAGACAGATTATCCACACAAATACTACAGAGAGAAATGCACGAATTGACTGACACTGTAAAATAAATAGACCTAACAGACATTTCTGGAGCATTTCACCCAAATACAAAAGGATATACCTTCTTCTCAGTACCTCAGGGAACTATCTCCAAAACTGACCACACAGGAGCACAAAAAGCACATTTCCACAAATACAAGAAAATTTAAGTGACACTCTACGTCCTAACTTACCATGACCGATGAAAGCTGCATATCAGCAACAGAAACAACAGAAAGCTTCCAATCTCATGGAAACTAAACAACTCACTACTGAATAAAATATGGGTCAAGACAGAAACTAAGAGTTACCATCTAGAATTCAATGAAAATGAATTCACAAAATATATTGTGCTTATAGGGCACAATAAAGTCAGTTTCAAGAGGCAAGTTCATAGCACTAAGTGCCTAAATTAAAAAGACGAATATGTCATCTATTCACTTACATGAGATACTAGTTGTTAAGTCAGTGCTGACCAAGGTACAATCCATAGAACCACAGAGGTTAGGAGTTGAGTAAGGGAGTAGAGAGAACATATAGATCTTATTAAGAGAAATAGGATAGATAATCATGGATGAGTGTTGGGGGCTGAAACAGGAGAGTCAGCTGGTAAAGTGGAGAGGGGAAAGGAGGGAATACAGGAAGAAATGACTAAAATTAAGGGCCATTGAAGGATATGATGGAAACCTAATATAGTAGTAACTTCCTAAAATATATAAAGGTGATCTAAATGAAATCATAAAATAATGGCGGAGGCAGAGTCCCAAATAGACATCTGTTGTCACCAAATGAAGCTTCCGTTAATGGGGTTGGATTACATCTAACTGAGTTATTGGCCAATAAGGTCCCAAGGGAATGAACAAAAACCAACCAAAGGAAAACAGGCTGTTGGCAAGAAAATAGATTGCTCTCTACAAACTGACATCATGTATCGAGGACCGTCTTTGATATCAACTGAGGAAACTGAGGTGGGGCATGGATCTGGTGGCTGACTGGGGACCCTGCCGACTTTTTCTGAGGGCAACTTTCGAGGCCGGAACTGATTGTTTCTGACAATGGCTTCTATTGATAGTTGAGGGCTGAGGGGCCAGAATGAAAATAATTTTAATGTTGTCCGTATGAGATGTTTCCAATCTCTTTATGAAGGCGCTTATTGCTATGAACTTTCCTCTTAGCATTGCTTTCAATGTGTCCCATAAATTTGGGTATGTTGTACCTTTGTTTTTATTGAATTTTAGGATGTCCCTAATTTCTTTCTTTATTTTTTTCCCTGACCCAATTGACATGGAGCAAAGAGTTGTTCAGATTCCATGTATGTGTAGCCTTTTTTGTTATTTTGTTGTTGTTGAAGTCCAGCTTTAGTGCTTGGTGGTCTGATAGGATACAAGGTATTTTTTTTCAGTCTTCTTGTATCTGTTTAGGCTTGCTTTGTGTCCTACTCAATTTTGGAGAAGGTTCTATGAGGTGCTGAGAAGAACGTATAATCTTTAGTGTTTGGATGAAAAGTTCTGTAGATATCTGTTAGATTCATTCGATTCATGACATCGGTTAGTGTCATTATTTCTTGGATTAGGTTCTGTTTTGTTGGCCTATCCTTTGGTGAAAGTGGGGTGTTGAAGTCTCCCACTATTAATGTGTGGGGATCGATGTGTGGTTTAAGCTTTATTAATATTTCTTTTACAAATGTGAGTGCCCTTGTATTGGGGGTGTAGATGTTTAGAATTGTGATGTCATCTTAGCTGAATTTTCCTTTGATGAGTATGAAATGCCCTTTTGTCTCTTTTGATTACTTTTGATTGAAAGTCTATTCTATGAGATATTAGAATGGCTACACCAGCTTGTTTCTTGTGTCTGTTTGCTTGGAAGACCCTTTTCCAGCCTTTTACCCCGAGGTGAGTGGCTATAGGACGAGACACTTCACCTGTGGGGATCAAGGAACCCTTCCCTGGATCAGCCAGGTGACCTGGGTTAAGCTCAGGGGGACTTTGCTTCATACCCTGAGCTCCCCACTGGGCCTGCAGGCTGATGTTGGTGTTCTGCAGCTCAAGGTTCAGTCCGAGGAAGTATAGGTACCACTTGCTATCCTGCCTTTGGTTGGGCCTTAGATATGCTGCTCATGGCTACACGGGCCCTGGGGGCTGGTTCAGTCTGAGGGGGGGGGGGAAATGGAGCGAGGGAGGGAGAGAGGGAGGGAAGGAGGAAGAGAGAGAGAGAACAGCATTGCTAGCCTTTGGCATTGGCATTTGGCTGGGCTTTGGAGACCCTGCCTGAGGCCACCAGTCCCTGAGCTTTCTGTGGACTGGCAGGTGGTCTGAGGTCAGATACACCCATTTTGGGTTTTCCCCCCGGGCCAGCAGATCCAGATGCTGGCGCTTCACCATCCACAGTTTAGTCTCAGATACAGAGTCCGAGATATAAAGCACAGATGCAGCTTGCAGGCAGGTATGCAGTCAGTCTCTGGGGACTAGGCACCTATGCTCTGCACCTAGTGGCTCCTCTCACTGAGGGCTTTCCGGTTTACAGCTCCCAGCTCAGTCCCTGGCTCCATCCTGCCAATTAGACACCATGCGCCGCCTTTGTAGATCTCCGGAATCTGCCAGTAAGTTTTGATTCCTGTTTATTTTGTTGTTGGTGGTGGTGGTGGTGCTGGTAGTGTTGGTGGTGGTGGTGGTGGTGGTGGTGGTGTGTGTGGTGTGTGTGTGTGTGTGTGTGTGTGTGTGTGTGTGCGCGCGCGTGTGTTTGTGTTTATTTCTCCTTTGAATTGCTGGTCTGGGATTACTTATTCTTTGCGTTTCTTGGTGCTAGTTAATCTCTTTAGGTTGGAGTTTTCCTTCTAGCACCTTTTATATGGCCATATTTGTAGTATTTGTAGATAGATATTGCATAAATTTGGTTTTGTTATGGAATGAGCATTTTATTTTCTCGATCTACAGTGATGAGCAATTTTTTCTGGATATAGTAATCTGAACTAATTTCTTAGAGTCTGTAGCACATCTATCCAGGAGTCTCCACTGAGAAGTCAGGTGTAATTCTTTTTTTTTTTTTTTTTTTTCCCTCTAAGTTTGACATTTATTATTCCTTCATTTTTTTTTTTTTTTTTTTTTTTTTTCATTCACTTTACATGCTGGTCATTGCCCCATCCCTTCTCTCATCCCAGTCCCACCCTCCATTCCTTGACCTCCTCTCCTCTCCCCTATTGCTCAGAAAAGGGGGTGCCCCTCTTCCCATCCACACCGGCTCATCAAGTCACACCTGGACGTGCATGTCCTCTTCTCCTGTGTTCCGGCAAGACAGTCTCACCAGTGGGGAGTGAACAAAAAGCTGGCATCAAGACAGCCTCCCCTCCCCTTATTAGAGGACCCACACAAAGCCTGAACTGTCCACTGGCTACATCTGTGTAGGGGGCCCTAGGTCTAGTCAAGTCCGTGCATGGTCCTTGCTTGGTGCTTCAGTCTCATCAAGACTTTCTGGGCCCTGGCTAGTTTGTTCTGTTGGTCTTCTTGTAGAACTCCTGTCACTTCTAGGTCCTTTTCTCCCTCCCCTGACTTTTGCATAAGACACCTACACACCATCCAATGTTTGGACGTGAGTCTCAGGATCTGTTTTGAACCACGGCTGGAAAAAGCCTCTCAGAGAACAACTCTGCTAGGCTTCCTTCTGCAAATATAGCAGAGTATCGTTAATAATATCAGTGGTTGGTTCTCTCCCATGTGTCAGGTCTTGGGTTAGGCCAGACATTGCTAGGATATTCCCTGGCTCTGTGCTCTCTCTGCTCTATTTTTATCTCTGCACGTCTTCTGGAGATATTTCCATCCTTCACTTCAAGCTATACTAGATAGCAATAGTATAAAAATGACATGGTATTGGCATAGAAATTGACTGGTTGATCAATAGAATTGAATCAAAGACCAAGAAACAAACCCAAACACCTATGGACAGCTGATTTTTAACAAAGGAATTGAAAACTATATGATAGAAAAAGCAAACTCTTTAACAAATGGTGCTGGTCTTACTGGATGTCTACATGTAGCAAATTTTAAGTAGATCCATATTTATCACCCTGCACAAAAATTCAAGTCCACATGGATCAAAGACCTCAACATAACACCAGATACACTAAATCTATTAGAAAAGGTAGGAAAAAGCCTTCAACTCATTGGCACAGGAGACAACTTCCTGAACAGAACACCAACTTCTCAGGCTCTAAGATCAACAATTAATAAAGAGGACCTCTTGAAAATCAGGTGTATCTCAAACAGTTCTACCATTGTATGTTACATGCCATTTCTCTCTTGAAGCTTTAATATTCTTTCTTTGTTATCTATATTTAGCTTTTTATTACTATCTATCAAGTGTACTTTCTTTTCTGGTCCAATGTATATGGTGTTCTATGTGCTTCTTGTAGTTCGACAGGCATTTACTTCTTTACATTAGGCACATTTTCTTCTATGATTTTGTTAAAAAATATTCTCTGTACATTTGAACTGGACTTTTTTTCTTCTTTCTTTCTTCTTCTTATTCTTAGATTTTTATCTTTTCCATGGTTTCACAGATTTTTAGATTTGCCATTTTGTTTGACTAATGAATGTATCCATTTCTTTCATTGTGTCTTCAATGCCTGAGATTTCGCTTCCATCTTTTGTATTCTATTAGTGAAGCTTGCCTCTGTGGTTCCTTTCAAGCTTCTAAATTGCAGATTTCCAGAACTCCTTCAGCTTGGGTTGATTCTATTTTTTACTTTAAGGTCTTGAATTGTTTTGTTCCTTTTCTACTACTGCTTGTTTATGTTTTCCTATATTTGTTTAGGCATTTATTCATTTTCTCTTTCAGGACATCTGTCATATTCATAAAGGGTCATATTCACATAGGTGCTGGTCTTTTTCTTGTGCTTTAGCTATGTTGCAACACTCAGGGTCTGAAGTAGTAGGGTTGCTTGGATCAAATAGAGACATTTGTCCTGACTATTTTGATTGTATTTTTTTGCCAGTGTCTGTCCATCTGGTAATGGACTATTATAAATCTAGGTGTCAATATATGGTATATCCTTTGTTTTGGGGTGGTGCTGGCATATTTTGTTCCTTGGTTTCTATTATCTCCCTGAATCTTATGAGGGTGTTTTTGGTATATTGTCTGGTAAGAAATTCTTCTGGGGTCCTGATAACTGTGGCCACTGAAGGTTCCAGATAAAATATATTTCTAGGTATCGGGAGCTGGCCCTTGAGAATGGCAATGTGCTGTGGGTGGAGAACAGGGTGTTTCATCCAGATCTGCTTAATTAGTCACTGGGACCTGGAACTGAGAGTGAGGAGAGGCTACAGCTGAAGGTCTGTTATAGAGCTGGAGGTTGGACTTGGGGAAACAGATGGAGTAATGAAATCTTCACTTAGCATACTTGCTTCCCTGGACAGGGTAGTCTCTGGGTTCCAAAGGAGTACCTTCTGTCACTGGAACCTATGGCAAAACAGTGGGTAGAGGGAAATTTTTTTTGGAGAGAAAGAATCTTGTGACCGACTGGAGTTGAGTGTAAGGGACCATAGGGTAGAAACTGCATCAGGTGTCCTGCAGAGCTGGGAGTGAAGCAAAGAGTACTGGCTCCCGAGGAGCAGAAGGAGCGGTGAAGATCTGCAGTTACCCTCCTCGCATTCCTGGCTGGGGTGGCTTATGTGTTTGCAGGGAGTGCCTGCTGGAATTGGGGGAATGAGACCCAGAAGTTCCAGGAGAAAGTTTGAAGGGGAAGACCTGTGTAGTCTACTGGAGAAGGGAGGGAGTTCTCAGGATGCAGTCTGGTGCAGATCTGGTTATGAGGCTGGGAGACTGGATTTGGAGGAGTTGACAGAGAGGGGTGAAGCTCTGGAGTTATCTTACCCATTCTTTGTGGGGTGGCCTGCTGGTTTCCAGAGAATGCATGCTGAAGTTGGCCTGAGATAAAGCAATGAGTGGAGAGGAGGACGTTTTGAGGGGTCAATCTGCTGACCCACTGGAGATGGGTATGGGGTTGGGGTCATTTGGAGTTTACAGCCTGTGTTCTGTTTCAGAGCTGTGGATGAGACAAGTGATTACATTTAGAGCAGAGAGAGAAGTGAAATCTGCGTACCTGCTTCCCTGGCCATAGTGGCCTGTGGGTTCCCAGGGAGTTAGGAAACTCTTCTTAGGAGCATCATCTTGAACCATGGACTTGTACTTGGATCATAATTTGCAGATGTATCTCATTTTTAACATATTTATATATGATTCTACATAATACCACCTCAACATGCACACAATAATTGTATATATTTATGGTATATTGTGTGACATTCCAGTATATGTATATGACAGGTGGTGGTCAGAGGAAGATAAGTAATATATCATTACTTCAAACATTTATCATTTCTTTCTGTTTGGAACATTAAAAAACACTCTTCACCAACTTAGATAATTTAGCTAAGTAATAACTCGATTAATTAAACATCCTTTTACAGAGAAAAGACTGGTTTGCTGAGTACCAGAGGGAGGTGTCAGTTGGACTATTTAAAATGAAGTTGATGACTTGAGGTTTACTGACAATCCACGGTTATATGTGAACATACAGAATGTTAAGCTACAATGGAAACATGTCAGAAACTTTTTGTCCTTTATTGTCCATCATTACTCTTGTACAAAATATTTTCATTGTTTGTCTCTTCTTACTAGGGAAGAAAGGGGACATTTATGTTTTCCCATGTATAGAGTTGCAACTTAATGTGAAAGAGGATATTATGAAATACTCTTACCATTGGTGAGTTCAGTCTTGTCCATCCTTCTCTGATGGGGCATCAAAGCCTGAAAGCACACAGATAAGTGCCCAAAAGTTCACGCAGTTCCATATCCTAGTATTTCACTCTATTTAATATATTCCATGAACGACTACATATAAAGGATGACTTTAAAAATTCTACCATGTATACTGTTTGCAGAAGCTAGAGAATTAGGTTTTTCAGTGGTGACTTTCTTGTAGTGACAAAAAATGCAACAAACTAATTTTTAGGCATAGGTACATATATGTAGTGTTTATGCTTGTATGTAGGCATGTTTCTCTGTGTGTAAATGATTCTGTTGGGGTGTGTATGCATGTGTCTCTGTGCAGACATATAAAGGCCAGATATTGATGTTGGATGTTCTTCTCTGTCATTCTTTTTTTTTAAATTTTTTTATTAATTTATTCTTGTTACATCTCAATGGTTATCCCATCTCTTGCATCCTCCCATTCTTCCCTCCCTCACATTTTCTCCTTATCCCCCTCCCCTATGACTGTTCCTGAGGGGGATTTCCTCCCCCTGTATATGCTCATAGGGTATCAAGTCTCTTCTTGGTAACCTGCTATCCTTCCTCTGAGTGCCACCAGGTCTCCCCCTTCTTAGGTATTTAGGGAAGTTTTCCACTTGAACACATAGCTTGCTTATTCAGCTAGTCTGGTTAGCCAGCTTGTTCCAGGGATCCCTGGATCTCTGTCTAAAAAGAGGAGGGATTAAAAGGGGAGGTACATACTGATTTAGAGTTCACATAGGTGCTGGGGATGAAAACTCTTGTCCTCATGTTCAGATCAAGAGCTTTTACTTACTAAGACATTATTGTTTGTATATTGTCAATTTTGACCTCTTTATATTTGAAATGCATAGATTCTACATGAAAGGAAAATCAATGGACTTTTCTGAATAACTGGTTTTCCTTTTTCTTTTTACTTTGTTTTAATTTTAGCATTGTTTCCTTTCCCCTTTTAACACCTGGATGGCACTGGCTCCTGCAGTTCATCAATCATACCTTTCCACTATATTATTTTTCTGCCGTGATGTAATGTACATTCTTGTGTCATTTGGCAAGAATTTGTAATCTCTGGTATTTATTTTTTCTTGGGAATGTCAAAATTGGTACTAAATATGTGTATTGCAAGAATTTATGTAGCAATATACTGGAAACAACGCAAAATGTTTGATCATAACTGCTCTAACATTTAAGAGCATCTTTTTTCATTTTAGTTCAGTAGACTTTAAAATTGAGCAGTTGTGCATAAAGTAATACGTCTTTCTTTCTTTTTAGATGAATGCAGTAAGAGTATTTCAGCTGGTTTATTGCTGACATTTAGTAACAGGCGTATAATACTGAATTACCTGGGAGATGCCAGTGAAGATAGAATGCTTCAAAGATGTGACCTAGAGATCAAGTTTAGTTTAACTATTTACAATCTGATCAAGTAAAAAGTGTTCTTCAACCACTTGAAAGTCATTTTCTCTTTGCACTAAATAAAGATATTAACAGTAGCATCCAATGATAGTCAAGCATGATTTTGAGAGATGTTTGGGACCCTAGTAGCTGCCATTTTGGATTCTCAAATTTTCAGAGAAGTAATTGTGATAAAGTATAACTTTTTAGATTTGGAATATTTTAATTACTTTATTTTCTTAATGTTTTAATAGAAAATAAAAGCACATGAAGGGGATAATTTTCCACCATGTAATGCTATGTCACTGGAGTTATGAGTGGAGCATAGAGTGCTTCTTATTAAAACATTTAAAAAACATGATATTTATTTAGTCTTTTTGTGCATAAGAGGGAGAGAGAGAGAGAGAGAGAGAGAGAGAGAGAGAGAGAGAGAGAGAGAGAGAGAGAGAGAGAGCCCATGCACCCACAGGCTCTCAATGCTATAGTGTTGGTATGAAAGACAAGGAACATCTTGTAGGAATTGGCTCTTTCTTGCCCACCGTGTGATGTGGTGGGGATCAAATTCAAATTTTCAGGATGGGAGGAGACTGAGACATCTTATTGGCCTTCATCATTATTTTATTGATTGCCTAGTATTTTCAAACATTGATATTAAATATTAGGAACCTTAATTTATTTTTGTTTCTGTGGCTCATGAAATCCAGGATGGTGTTTAGCTAATTGTGTCATGTTTAGAGCTCCACTCCTAGTTAAATGTATTCTTTTTCCTCTGCATATATTATATCTGTAGTTATCCACATATGTGTAGACACACTGACCATTTCTAAGGACCCTTTTCTCACAAATATAAGACTTGCTGTGTGCTGTGAGCAACTATGAAGTTTTCTGTTTGCTGAAGAGGTGGGCAAAGGAGCCCTTCAGACATTTGTAGAGTTCAAGATGACTACAGCAAGCAAACAGCCAAAGAATCACCTTACTATTCAAAGGATAAAAAAGATTATCTGAGCCTATGTCCCATCACGTCAGTTCAGATGACATTACATAGTCACCACCATCATCAGGAAAAGCCATCTGACCCAAACTTGGCAGTTATACTTTGCTTATTTCATGTGTCTCATTGAACTATCTCATCAGTAATTCAAAAGACTCCTATAATCTCCCTGGATCTTCAATTCTGAATCATAATAACTTTCCCACAGTACTTACCCCTTTGAAGAGTAGCTCACTTTTTTTTAAAATTCTTCTTAGATTTTCTACTATAGTTATACTCACTCCTATTTCCATTATTCATGAAGATATACAAACAGTTGGAAATCTCAAAATGTGAGCCCAATGATTTTTTTTAAAGCTCTTCAGTATATTTGGATTAAAACCACCTTGATATGTCCTCCACACATTCCTTTGCACTAGTTGTCTTATAAAGTAATTTTTTTTCCTTTGTTAAGCAGACATGTAATTTGGCTGTACCAATTAGAGAGATTTTGGAAGCTTGTAACTGAAGCTCAAATTTTAAATTGGTTTAAATGAGAATGAAACATATTAACTTACAAAGCAAGGAGTTTGGCTGAAGGACAAAACATCAGGCCATTACAATCAAGTTGTAGCAAACAACCAGGCCCAAGATTAAGGCAGGGAGATTATTATGAATTCAAGCTCTCCCCTGGCTGTAGAATGAGGTCCTGGGCCCAAGCCAACCAACAACCAACCAACCAACACAACCAACCAACCAACCAATTAACCAACCAACCAATCAACCAACCAACTAAAACAAAACACCCAATGAAGCAGTCATCTAGCAACAAAAGCACTGGAAACCTCAAAGACCCTAAATATGGTAGTTTACCAAAGCTGGAATCTAATCCTTAGTGGGTGTATGAGTAATAGTCTCCCACATCTGCATAGATGATTCAAGTTGGTATATAATCTGCTCTAGGAACTCATTCTAAAAAGTCCTTTCTGTCTTGTCAGTCTTGTCAGTCCAGCTTAACCAGTGGTGCAACTATTCCTCTTCTACTCTTCTGCTGTTCTTTGTTTTCTACCCAGTCGTGCCTCTGTATTCCATACCTTGGTAGAGAAGTGAGAAGGACTACATAGCAGTTTCTCTATACAAAGACTGCACGGAATTTGAAGACTGGCAAAGTCATTTCCATACTGTTTCCACAGGCTGTCCTCTGGTCCATAGTTAGCTGTGTGTTTTGACTAAGGGAACAAGACATGTTTTTACCAAAGGGAGGTTCGAAGGTGGATCCTAAGCAATTAGAAGCTCCAGCCCAGGGAGACTGCACGGTGTTGAGAGATCAGCTTTGCTCCCTTGTTGCTTTCCTACTATAGAGGATGCATGGCTCTTACTTCGTAACACTTCTCTTCACTGTCCTGAGAAAGTGCTCAATAATCTACAAACCAGATTTACATACAATAGTCAAGGGAAAAAAGAATATTATTGTGATATTTTATTTTGGGAACCATTGAGCCTTACCCAGAACACCTTCAGCAGGCCACTTTCCAAAGTCGCTTGCTCACTGGTGAGCTCAGAAATTGACTCAGAGCATTATGAGGGGGGTTGGTCAGGTAGCATAACAGCTGACCCAGGGCTAGTTTAAGACCTCTACATCAATGAAGTAAAGAGTGAAACCTCAGCAAAGCCCCAATTGTGTTTTAAAGGAAAAAACGGGGAAGGTCAAACAGGAAGTACCCACTGCTATTGAACTTCTGCTGTGAGACCTGCCCCCTTTAGAATCTCAGGTTGAATTTTAAATGGATCTAGAAAAATCTATGATTACCTTTCTCCCTTCCCTTTAAACAAATATGGAAGTTAAAGGATTTACACAATGAAGTAGATAAAGCTAATAATTACATGGTCTGTGGCCATTTTTTTCTAATAGCCACCGCACCTCAAACAAATGTGCAGAAAAAGAAACATCACAACCCATCTTTCCACATGTTTCTGTTGATAGATCCATAGCCACGTAAGTTTGTACATATGAACAAATAGCTAGATTCGGCCATAGCACTTCTCAAAGGGCCTTTAAAAATAAACACTGTTTTCAAGTTATAATTTTCTATTCTTGGTCTTTTAGTAAAGCAAATGCCATTTTCTTCGATGACTTTGATCAGGGTCTTGCATTTAAATTTTATGTTGATTTAAATTAAGCAAGTCACAGTTTAGCACTATTGTATAGCAACTCTGTGTAGACAAGTGAAAGACATGGGAGACTTGAAGGATAAGAATTCAGCTGAAAAAAAAAAATGAGAAGAAGGTGGAATGGATGCAAAGGACTGTACAGTGGGATGTGTTACCAGCTAAACCAATTTAGGTATCTGGTTGGTATGTTAATGATTTCAGAGAACACAGCAGTCAGTCAAGCAAACAAAGAAACAAACCAGAACGAAAATCCCCCAAAACAAACATAACGAAGGACCAATTGGTAACACAAAAGGGAGATGAGAGGAGGAGCCCGGCCTTAAGAGGGGAACAGAAAATGTGCAGACTATACCCTGGCACCCTCCTGGGTGTGCTTGGGCCTGCCTCAGATTAACCTCTAACTAAAGTCTGAGGTCCTTGGCGAGCAGTGAGGTTTGCTGCAAGGGTGAACGTGATGCAGTTCGGGAATTAAATTGCACCTCCGGTGAAAAGGGAAACCGAGGCAGTTAAGGTAGCTGGTAAGAGACATTATATCATTCTTTCTTTGTCCTCGTTTCTTTCTTTTTTTGCCAAAGGTCTGGAAGTCTTCAACGAATGTAGGAAGGAACAGAAAATGAACCTCTATTAGGTGGGATCAGAGGAGCACAAGGCCACTTGAATAACTATAGTGTCAAGTCATGTGTGGTTGTGTACAGCCCCATACAGTGCGTGCCACTGCCTCCTCCTTGACAGTACTGACCCTAAGGTCACAAGGAAACCTGAGAAAGGAGGCTTTATCTGAACTTCTGAGTGGTCTGGTACACAGAGATTAATAGTCTTCCTCTCTTTCCGTCATGCAAATACATTAAAACTCGAATGTGGAAATGTATCCTCAGATGAGAGATTATAATTCCTAAAAGTACTATAAAATATTCATATGAGAGTAGAATAAAAAACTATGCAGTCATATATTTAAAATGCAAACTACAGAGAAGTATCTCCTAAGTTGGACATTGTGTTTATGTGTGTGTGTGTGTGTGTGTGTGTGTGTGTGTGTAGGTTCACTATTCTATGTGTATACATGTAGAGGCTAATGCTGACTTCTTGTACCTTCCTCTGTCTTTCTTTACCTGATCTTTTCAGAAAGGTTCTTTTATTACAACTTGAGGTAACTATTGGCTAGCTGACCAGCGAGTTCTTAGGATCCTCCAGAAATGACTGGCCCAGATTGGGGGTTACAATCACTCACTGACTTGGCACACTTTTATCTGGGTGTTAAGTATCAGAATTCATGTCTGCATGCTTGCGCAGCAAACATTTTACCCACCCACCGAACCCTCTCTGTAGCCCTCATGACATTTACATTTAACCAGAGTTCCTCAGCTGGGGAAACATTTGGGATTTTTATCTGGGTGTCATTATCAGCTTCTAGAATAAGTGACAAGGAGTAGACCATTCAACCTAGCTCTAACACACACACACACACACACACACACACACACACACACACACACACACACACAGGTATTATCCAGCTCAGCTCAAGATGTCAATAACACTGTGGTAAGAAGCTCTATTTTAAATGAAAAGCTACACTGGCCACTCCATCATCGTTCTTGTTTGGCTTGAAATTGTGTATGCTGTTGGTCATATATTGAGCTGATTTATAGAGACATGTGTAAGGAATTCAGGAGTTGGGTTATTTCCCCCGTGCGTGCTGTAAGTAAAGCATCGAAAATAAATGGTGTCTCTGATTTTAGAATAAGACTGCATTCCTCTCACTGTGAATGACTTCTTATTCTGTTTCTGTATTAAAATAGGTGTCTCTTCTCAGAAGTGTAACATCCCTTCAACGTGACATCTCACTTAAAACTGTCCTTGAGACTAGCATATACTATTATTGTACTTGGCTTCATAATTTTGGTCAAAAGCTGCAAATAATGATCAAAATTGTTAAACATTTTTAAAGGTTAGATTAATGCATGAAAAAAAAAATCACAAATTGGAGGGACATGTCTGAAAAAGACCAATTTAAAACACATCACAATAAGAGGATGTCTGAAATTCAACAGCAAGTCATATATTAATGTAAGCCTTGTTGGCTATATGATAAAGATGGCTTTCTGGCAGTGAGGACTATTAAGTGCCTGAGGTAAAGTAGGGACTTTTCCCATACTGCAAGGCACCAGGAAAAAGTCCAGAAGTGGACTCATTTTTAATGATCAAAGAGGCAGGCAAGGAAATTCGAATGGGGCACTGGCAGCAAGGGAATTAAAAAGTTGAGAGCGGTTTGAATTACACAGAGGAGCCCTGCCTCAAGAAAGTAGCGTAAGAAAGAGGACAGTGAAGCCTCAGATATCAGTAGTTGATCTGCAAACTAGAATCCATATATCCTCGCCCCAGCCTTGCTTCTTCCAGATGCTAGCGTGTCTGAGGTACAGAAGGGAGTACATCTTTCTAAGATGTTTCCATTGTGTCCACTCCCCAGGGTGTATACACTATGTCCACTCCCCAGGGTGTATACACTGTGCCCACTCCCCAGGGTGTATACACTGTGCCCACTCCCCAGGGTGTACACAATGTGTCCACTCCCCAGGGTGTATACACTGTGCCCACTCTCCAGGGTGTATACTTTGTGCTCACTCCCCAGGGTGTATACACTGTGTCCACTCCCCAGGGTGTGTCCACTGTGCCCACTCCCCAGGGTGTGTCCACTCCCCAGGGTGTGTACACTGTGCCCACTCCCCAGGGGTGTCCACTCCCTAGGGTGTATACATTGTGTCCACTCTCCAGGGTGTGTACACTGTGTCCAGTCCTCAGGGTGTATACACTGTGTCCACTCCCCAGGGTGTATACACTGTGTCCACTCCCCAGGGTGTGTACACTGTGCCCACTCCCCAGGGTGTGTACACTGTGCCCACTCCCCAGGGTGTATACACTGTGTCCACTCCCTATGGTATATACACTGTGTCCACTCCCCAGGGTGTGTACACTGTGCCCACTCCCCAGGGTGTGTCTACTGTGTCCACTCCCTAGGGTGTATACACTGTGTCCACTCCCCAGGGTGTGTACACTGTGCCCACTCCCCAGGGTGTGTCTACTGTGTCCACTCCCTAGGGTGTATACACTGTGCCCACTCTCCAGGGTGTATACACTGTGTCCACTCCCCAGGGTTTGTCTACTCCCCAGGGTGTGTCCACTGTGCCCACCCCCCAGGGTGTATACACTTTGCCCACTCCCCAGGGTGTGTCCACTCCCCAGGGTGTGTACACTGTGTCCACTCCCCAGGGTGTGTCCACTCCCCAGGGTGTGTACACTGTGTCCACTCCCCAGGGTGTGTCCACTGTGTCCACTCCCTAGGGTGTGTCTACTGTGTCCACTCCCTAGGGTGTGTCCACTGTGTCCACTCCCTGGGGGTATACACTGTGTCCACTCCCCAGGGTGTGTACACTGTGTCCACTCCCCAGCGTGATATTTGTAGTGAGAAACTGAAAGTGCTCATTAAGTAGAAACAAAATCAAAACAAAACTCTTTTGTCATGATCCAAAAAGGCTTAGAAACACCCCATGCACACCACCCCTTGAGCATATTTGATCCATATTTGCATATGAAAGGTATGTAAATTAATTGCAATTAAAAGCTTAATTACTGAAAAGACATTCAGCTTTGTCTATATTATCTTAACTATGGATTGTTAGTTCTTGGAACACCAGTTAAAATACCATGATGTGCAGCTTTCTGCAGAATATTGAAACCAGCCAAGCGCTACCAGCCTCCTAAACCTTCCTTTGTCTGAAGACACTGTCCTTCCAGTCCTAACTTCTCTTTTCCCACTCAGAAACACATACTGGGCATCAAGTCTCTGGTCAACCTCCGGTTAGGGGAGATCCCTTATTAACTAAAAATAGATATATGTATTTTTAACTTGGGGGCATGTGTGCATGTGTGTGTATGAGTTTATGTTCCCTGTGTGTATGTAGGATCCTGTGGAAGTGAATGTTTGAACCCTTTGACTTGGAGTAACAGGTAGTTGTGAGCCACTATATGGGTGATGGGGGACAAACCCCAGGTCCTTTGCGAGAGCAGCAAGCTCTTTTACCTACTGAGGATCTTTCAGTTTGTGGGTATCCCTTTTAAGCATCCTATGAGGAAATCTTTTACAAAATGCATAATACAGGAACTTTACCTAGTGTCCTAGTTAAGGTTACTGTGGTGAATCACCACAGCCAAAGCAAGTGTGTGTGTGTGTGTGTGTGTGTGTGTGTGTGTGTGTGTGTGTGTGTTTATTAGGTTTACAATTCCACTGTAGGAAGTCAGGGCAGGAACCCGGAGGCAGCAGATGATGCAGAGGCTATGGAGGAGTTCTGCTTACTGGCTTGCTCAGCTTGTTTTTTTTTTTTTATAGGTACCATCAGCCCAGGGGTAGCTCCACCCACAATGGGCTGGTCCCTCCTCCATCAATCACGAATTAAGAAAATGCTCTACAGGGTGGCCCTCTGTATTTTCTTTATTGCTTCTATTTCTGTTTTCAGGTCTTGTTTTGTACTTTGCTGGTGTTGAGGCTACAGGAAGTTGAGATGGGTGAGGGGGTCTGTGGGAGCCACAGAAGGTGTGGACATGGGGGAATAAAAGCTACAGCTGGTGTTCTGTGGCAGAGCGAGTGACAACCCTGAGGATTGGGCCTGGGGGAGCAGACAACGTGGAGAAATTCTATAGGAAGATTACCTGGTTTTCTGGCAGGCCTGTCCTGTCCACAACTACATCTGATTTTTGGGTCCTAATGCTTAAGCAGAGCACTTTACTTACTGAACCTCTCCCCAGCTTTTTGGATATTTATCTTAAAAAAAAAAAAAAAAGAATTCCAGTAAGTTTAGTTAAAAATATTTTTTCTCTAATAGATTTATTCTTGTCTGCTATTTTTCTATATATGAAATATCAGTGTGTAATCTCACATATTTTGTTACATATTAAATACTATGACAGGTAGTATGAATGGAGCTTTTGGAAATTTACACTCAGCCAATAACCCCTTCCACATCTAGAGAGCTAAGATTAATGAATTGCAGCCTCACCAACCATTTTCATAGCACCCTTGCCCCTCTTTTGCGTTGACTCTCTTCTGCTTTGAATTCTGGTTTGAATTGGTGTGTTTCTGAACATGTGGATATGTCTCCTCTCTTTGCCATTTGTTGCTGCTTGTTTAATGATATGGCCCAATAAATGTTTATTATAAACACAGTAATAATACTACTTTTACAATAAATAAAGACATAGACACCTGACGCATTTTACAATAGCCTATTTTCAAGGGAGGCACGGCAGATATTATTTTCTAAACTACCTTCATTTATTTCCCAGGCTCTATCCCATCCCAACTGCTTGTAATAATTTCTATTTGATTTACCTTTCATCCATAATCCCAAAATACTAGCTAAGGTTGTTTATTTGGGCCATTTTTTTTCATGTGGGACTTCAGAGTTCCTCCTCTGGACGCACATGACTCTTTCCTATCCCAGGGCAATTCTCCGCCTTCTTCCTCCTCTGTCCCAGCTGCCTTTCCTTCAGCCAATCAGGATGCAAGGTTCTTGGCGGCAAGGAGATCTTGGGAGCCAGTAATTACCATCAAAATACATAGCATCAGATCACCTTCCAACAGGTATTAGAGGTTAAACCTGGTTCTAGCCTTTTGATAATTGGTGCTTACTCTTTCTCTTTCATGGGTGATGGTTCTCTCTCTCTAGATTCAGTGTATTTTTAAATGGAAGGTTTTGTGACAAATCTCTACTATACCTTAGAATAGAGCAATTGATTGCATGAACAATTAATTGCAACTTCATGAAATCCAGAGTATTCCAAATGATCACAAAGACAGTGTATTGTGTCTCTGGCTATAACAATCCATGACAAATGGACACATGTGAAATTCTGTCACTTAATTACCAAAGTTTTAGTATCACTAAAACTTGTATCACTAGTTAACAGAGTGGTCACGGAATATTGCAGGTAGCAGAGAAGTTAAGTATAGTGATAGGAGACAGTAGCACAACAGATCTCCAACTATGACCACTGGACAACATGTACAACCTATCCAGTTAGCAGTGCAACATGATTTGGGAACATATAAGAGATACAGATTACTGATCCATATCCTAGTTAGTGATGAGAAAAACTCTGAGCTTGGGTGCCATTGTTCCAAATATTTAAAAAGTTGGCCATATGATTCTGATGCTAGCTGAATATTTTCAAACACCAACGTCATTATTATAATTGTAACATCTTCATATAACCATTATGGGCTGAATGTGCTGCTTTTTAATCCTTTTTTAAGGTTTGATCTGACTCAGGTGTGATAATAGGCAGAAGGAGGTATGTACTTTGAGTAATGAGTAAGGTCATGAAAATGGAACATGGAATCTTCCTTAATGGACTCAGGGTTCCATAACAGAGAACATACATAACTTGAAAAGGAGGATACCTTGAAAAGGACCCTCATCATAGTACCTGATACTGTTGGCACTTGGACCTTAAACATCTATCCCCTGAAACTGGAGGAAACATATTTTTGGTATTATAAGCTATTTAACAGCCAGAACAGACAGTCCTTGGTATTGAAGATGATCAGCTTTGTTGAAAGATTACTAATTGACTCTTTGTTTCTATTCTTTCTTGCACAATGGGGTTGATAATGGAATCGATGCAATAGTGTTGTTTTATCTAGTATAGATGATACACTCAGAAGGATGCCCATTATGTAGAAAGGTGCTTGATGTTCCTAATTATAGCAAAGATCAAGAAAAGCCACTCACAAGAGGTTCTCGACACTGGGTGTGTGAATAGCATACAACCATTCCTTCAATGAGCTCATATATATTATACTATTATTGGTTTCAGGAGCTCTGCTATGACGGTCTTAGGATGGGAGATACAATTTGAGTCTTAGTTGTCAGATTAAACTGCTCCTTGATTTCAAGGGCAACTTAGAGAAACAGGGATTTTGTTGGCCTCCTCCTCTTCCTCCTCCTCTTCTCATTAAATAACTAATAATATTAGAAATGGAAATTGAAATGTGCTAACGAAATGTTGTATGTTATGAAATAAAACTTTCTTCCCTTTGGAAGTGCCTTACATAGTAGCTATTTCATCAACCTGACTAACCCACAGATTTCTTGAAACCTGCCTTTGTCATCCAGTGCATTTCAGGGAGGGAAGTTTCACTGTCTCCCAAAAGAAAGCCATCATCGTTTTGTGCACTATTAATTGTCAGTATAAAAGAAAACTTTCCTTCTCTTAGTCTGCACTCCCTCACTTGCTGTCTCGGAGACAGCCTACAAGCTAATTAACCTCCAAGGGCCTTGGCATCTCTTCTTTTTCTGGAAGCAAGATAAGCATGTCAACCTTGCACATGTCTTATAAGCTTTCAGCGCAAAGAAACCCATGGAGCACCGAGCAGTGAAGGTTCTCTGAACAGAAACTTTAGCAACTGCGGAGAGAGCCAAGGCAAACAGAGCTGAAAGTATCTAACACTGCTATTTCCCTAAAGTGGTTGATTGCACGAGGCAACATTTTAATATAAGAGACAAACTACAGAAAAACAAGCCAGTGTTACCATCAGAGGATCTAAAGAAGTCTGGTGTGACCAGTGCATAGGTACAGTGCCAGTGGTTAGCAGTTTTCTAACAATTCTTACCTTGAATTTTCTCATTGCTACTTCTGAGAGTAGCTCTGGCATTACCAGAGAGAATGTGCTTTCTAAGCTTGCTTGTTTACTTACCCCCTCCTCTTCTGTGACACACTTTTCCCCACTTGGGCTTGGAAGTGCTGGGATGTCACCTTTTTATTAACTCTTTTATTTTTTGGTCTTTTTTCTGTGTGCTTTGCAGACTTCTCTCTTTCTCATCAGTTCCATTTTCTTCCCTTTCTTGCCTGCTTTATTAGTGACAAGTTCCTTTCAGTGTCTCTTCTCTGCTTGACTCTCCTGAGAAGACGCCAGTGTCAAATGTCAGCTCATTCGGGTTTCCCATCACCAGCTCTGTAAGTCCCTCTGCCCCTCCTGTATTTAGCAGTCTAGGAGTCATTACAGCCTAGACATCATTTTCAAATTGTCATGTAAATAAATTCACAAGGCTCAGGAAAAATAAAAACACCTGTGAAATAATGATTACTTTTGTCTTACCTCATGGCCACTTTGTGTTAGTTTTATCCAAGTTCTCGCTACAGAAGCTGATACTGCTATGCTCCAACTGTGAAATTAATTATCAACTAGGAGGGTTAAGGACTTAAGGTGTGAAAATTGTTGGTAGATAAAGGCCAGGGCTCTATTACGTCTTAAAACTAAAGTAGACAGTGAAGATGAGTCTCCAAACCTGTCTTATGTTTATTAGTCTGTTAGCAAATGGCCTCAGGAGGTCTGCCAGGAAGAAGAGGGAGGACAAATGAAATAAAACAAAGAGCCAACTCATAGAGTATCTTATAGAAATTGGGATGCTTTTAAGCAGATGCTTGGGCACCTACTACAGCTTCTCTTTATCAGGGCCCACTAGTGCTTTGTGACCTCTTTGGAGAACTGTCCTTTGTCCAGTTATCTAGTCCTGGTAGTGTTTTTGGCTCAGTACTCTGACAATAAAGCTAGAATGTCATGTGTGCAGCCTAAGAGACTAACTCAATTCTAGCAGAGTGATCTATCTATCTATCTATCTATCTATCTATCTATCTATCTATCTATCCTATTTGATCAAGGAGGAATAAGTGAGAGACTTCTTCACAAATGATAACAGATGCTCTGTTGTGAGTTTAGTTAGCATTGTCAGCAACTTGTATGATAGAGATTTTTGCTGTTTCTTGTAGCACTTTTCAGACAGCTAAATAGTATTTCTGGTCCAGGTATTTAAGAATGAAGGAACATCTAGAGTCCCAGTAGGATGTCCTCTCCTCTGTCCCAGTTTCCTGGTAAGTGAAGGCTTTCATGGGACATGCCCCTTGGGCTAGTATGCAGATATAAGTGAATATATACCATTTGAGTCTTTCTGCTTCTGGATTAACTCACTCATTATGATAATTTCTAACTCAATCCATTTGTCCACAAATTTCAGGAATTCCTTGTTTTTAATAGCTGAGTAGTATTCCATAGTGTATATGTACCACAGTTTCTTTAAGTAGAAGGATCCAGAGGGTCCTAGAAACCTACAAGTAGAACATTATGATAGGCAGATTTGGGCCCAGGGGTCCAGCTCAAACTAAGGCACCAGCCAAGGACAATACAGGTGGTAAACTTTAAACCCCTACCCAGATCTAGCCAATGGGCAGAACATTCTCCACAGTTGAGTGGAGAGTGGCGTATGACTTTCACATGAACTCTGGTGCTTCACATTTGACCATGTCCCCTGAAGGGGGAGACCTGGTGGCACTCAGAGGAAGGATAGCAGGTTACCAAGAAGAGACTTGATACCCTATGAGCATATACAGGGGGAGGAAATCCCCCTCAGGAACAGTCATATGGGAGGGGAGTAAGGGGAAAATGGGAGGGAGGGAAGAATGTGAGGATACAAGGGATGGGATAACCATTGAGATGTAACAAGAATAAATTAATAAAAATTTAAAAGAAAAAGAATGAAGGAACAAGTAAGAAAAGTAACTGTGTATGTATAATGAATTTTTTTCAAGCCCTAAAGCATGAAGTAATGCTGTATGCAGAAAAATATCTGAAACTGAAGATAACACATTAAATAAATTATACTGTTCTCAAATGATAAATATCTTGTTTTTGCCTCCTAGACTTTCATATACTTAAAATTGTGTGTGTGTGTGTGTGTGTTTGTGTGTGTGTGTGTAAAACAGCAAGGCAGAATGAAACTAGCGTAAGATAGGACCTAATGGGAAGGAGAAGAAACTGAAGGTAAAGGGTTTGGGCAAAAATATTTCCAACACACAATGTACACTTGTATGAAGGTCTTATGTAACACGATGCCATGTACAATAAACATACATAACAAAATTATTTAAAAATTAATATGATGTAAGCTTGCTTGGCTTGGTATTACCAATGGACATCTTCCTTCCTTTTGGGATAATATTTTCTTCTAGTAAACAGCTAATAGATGACAAGAAATGAAGGTAACATCCCGAGTCAGAAATAATTAAACAGTTCTTCATAAAATTGCCCAAGATTCTAGTTGTACTTGTGCATAAGCTGGCTTTGGCCCTGTCCTGAAGATTTCATGAGTGAATACGTTCTTTTCACTTGAGCTGTGCGAGATGGCTTCTGATATTTGCTACCAAAATAGTAATATCAATACCTCAGTAAGAATCCTCTTGATGTCAATGCAGGCTACTCTTCCCCCTGTGTGTATAATCTTACCATAAGTGTTGATGCTACGGATGTGCATAAGAGACAGACTTTGACTTCAATGGCTTGTTTGTATCTTTTGCAAAAGCAGAGGTGCTCTTGAATATCCCCTTAATCTTAGTGCATGAAAACAATTAGTAAACAAGTAAAGGGAAATACACTATCAAACAGGTTCCAGAAGTCTGATTTTAGCAAGAATAAGCTAGGAAATAAAACCACCCACACATTGCTTTCCTAACAGATACCAAACAGCTTCAAATGTTAGTTAAAGGACGTCTTCAATTAGAACCAACTTTCAGGCAAATGAAGTAGGTAATTAGGACAGTGAGTGTCTGAACTAACCATCACAATGATTTAGGTTAAAGGCTTTGACAGATACGAGGAAAATGATATTTGCCAAGTACTCACAGACTTCCTGAAACCTCTTCATTCCTCCTCCACCTCTAACCACTCTGGAGACTCTCACTGTATTGCAAACTGTTCTTCCAGATGTCCTGTCTCAAAAACTTCTTCCACTGTAGCAGAGAGTGAAATTTCTACTTGAGACACTGTCCATTTAATTTTAATTTACATTTGTTTATTTATTTTAGTGTGTGTGTGTGTGTGTGTGTGCTTGTGTGTGACACAGCATACATGTAGAGGTCAGAGCATAACTCACATGAGCATTGATTTTTTTTTCCTTGCCCCGTGTGGCTATGTGGATTCTGGAGAGCAAACTCAGGTTGTGTGGCTTAACAGCATGCATCCATTACTGCAGAGCCACCTTACCAGCAATACCAGGACCACGTTATTGTTTCATGATTGATAATATGCATAGCTTGTCACCCTCAAGATGTATACCATGTGTCTTTGCTGATTTGCATTCTCATTTCTCCTGGTCGACGTGGTATCCTTTATTGCTATTGTTTTTCATACCCAGCAGTATGCCACATAATAAACAATAACCTGGCCAACCACTAAGTAGGACCCCCACACAACTTTTTTAAAAATTACAGTTATTGCATAATAATATCTGATAATTTTCAAGATTTAATATTTCATGACTTAATATCTTTCATTCAGTTAAGCTACATTTCTCTAATGCATACCTAAAAGTTCTCTAGTCAATGACAAATAACTCAAGAGTGCTGTCACAGTCCTGCAATCTCCTCTCTTGGGTCAAACACATCCTCAGCTGTGTAGTGACTTTCAAGCCAGCCCAAACTAAGACCCCCAATAGAGGAAAAAAAAGATAAAATAATAAAATAAAATAATTGAAATAAGCTCCCTAAATAACATCAACAATTTTCTATTATGTCATTAGTTTGCATGTATTTTCATTAATTTACTTATTAAACATTAAATCTGTTTTAGAAATGATTATAAGCATTTAGACTGAGCAAACAGTTGAAATATGGTGATTTATTACCCTGGCTTAAATTACAGTGGGTTGAGTCTATAAACAAGTAAATAAAGTAATGTTTCTTAATAGTTATTAAAACATCTATTCTAATCTGGAGCTCAAAGCTAAGAGCACCGTTGTTCTTGCTGAAGGACTGGGTTTAATTCCCAGGACCCACATGATGGCTCACAGCTGTCTGTAACTCCGGTCCCAAGGGATCTGGTGTCCTCTTCTGATCTCTATAGGCACTGGGCATGAATATGGTGCACAGAATACATGCAGACAAAACACCAATACACATAAAATAATAACAAAATATAAAAATTTAAATCTTTCTTAATTAGAAAAATATGCTAAAATGACATAAAATGAAAGAGATAGCTCCTTGGATACAATTATTTATATGGACATATAAATAAAGAGAAGGTAGCATCTACCTCAACAGTTTTAAGAACTGCATACAGGTCCTCTGGAAGAGCATCAAGTGCTCTTCACCATTGGCTGTTCATCTTTGCAAGTCCATGAGTGTCTATATTTAAGACTCATCCATGATTATCATTTTTTCACCCTGCTCTGAGGTTCCTTTCACACCCACTCTAAGTGTAATGATACAAGACTTATCTAGATAGACCAACAAGATATGTTCTCATTTATTTGGGAGATACCCTATATAAATACCACATATTGCAAGAGTTTTTGATACAATTCCCTAAGTAATTGTTGTTAAAGCAAGTTACACTCCTTTTTTTTCTTTATTCTTTCTTTTAAAAAATTATTTATTTATTCACTTGACATCCTGATTGCAGCCCCCTCTCTCCCCTCTTCCTGGCGCCACCTCTTCCCTCTTTTCCAGTGCCCCTCCCCTTCTCATTAGAAAATGGACCCCCTCACCTCAACCTGCTCAGGCACATCAAGTCACATCAGGACTAACTGCATCCTCTTCCACTGAGGCCAGACAAGGCAGCCCAGCTAGGGGAAAGTGACCCAAAATCAAGCAACAGAGTCTATGTGGGCGACAACACACACACACCTGTTCCACTTGGTGGACGACCCTCATGAAGACCAAGCTGCCCATGAGCTACATATGTGTTGGGGAATCAATGCATGCTCTTTGGTTAGTGGTTCAGTCTCTGTAAGTCCTCATGATTCTCGGTTAGTTGACTCTGTTGGTCTTCTTGTGGAGTTCTTGTTCTCTCTAGGTCCCTCTATCCTTCCCGCCAACTCTTCCACAAGATTCGCCAAAGTCTGCCTAATGTTTGGCTGTGGGTCTCAGCATCTCTTTTGATCTACTGCAGGGTGGAGCCTCTCAGAGGACAATTATGCTAGGCTCCCATAAGCAAGCATAGCAGAATATCATTAATAGTGTAAGGGTTTGGCTATCTACCATAGGGTGGGTATCAAGTTGGATCAATTATTGCTTGGGCATTTTTTTTTTTTTTTTTTTTTTTTAGTCTCTGCTCTATCTTTATCCCTGTACATCTTGTAGACAGGGTAAATTTTGGGTTGAAGGTTTTGTGGGTGGATGGTGTCTCCCGCCCTCCACTGGAAGTCCTGCCTTGCCAGGAGGTGGTCACTTCAGTTTCCATGTCCTTGCTACTAGGAATCTCAGGTAGAGTCACTCCCATAACCTCCCAGGAGCCTACTCTGTTGCAAGTCCCCAGCTTGTCCAAGATATGCCCTCTCCCATTGCTTTCTCTTCTCTCTCCTAGCCCTTCACCTCCCAACACCACTCTCCCACATGTCCCTCAACCAAAAAATGGATAAAGAAATTGTGGTACATTTACACTATGGGATACTACTCAGCTATTGAAAACAAGGAAATCATGAAATGTGCAGGAAAGTGGATGGAACTAGAAAAGATCATTCTGAGTGAGGTAACCCAGACCCAGAAAGGCACACATGGCATATACTTAGTTACAAGCAGATTTTAGCCCTATAGTACAGGATAAGTGTACTATAATCCACACAGACAAAGAAGCTAAGTAACAAAGAAGTCCCAAAGGAGGATGCTTGAATCTCACTGAGATGGTGAAATAGAACAGTCACTGGAAGCAGATGAAGAGAAGGAACTGGGTAGGAGAGAGTGCGGGGAGTTGAAAGAGTATGCAGATCAGGTGTGGGACACTTCTTTTTTTTTAACATATAGATTTATTTATTTTTAAAATATATATTTAGATACACGTGTCTTGTTTGGATTGTCCACAGAGGCCAACAAACTATTTAAAAGACAATGAAAAGAGTGATTTCAAGGGAAATGAAGTGGGATGCAGTGGTTTTCTGGTTGTTTGTTTGTTTTTTTGTTTTGGCTTTTTTGTTTGTTTGGTTTTGTGTTGTTATTTTTGCTTGTTTTTCTGACAGGGTTTCTTGGTGCCCCAGCTGTCCTCAGACTCACTCTGTAGACTAGGCTGGCCTTGAACTCACAGAGATCTGCCTGCCTCTGCCTTCCAAGTGCTGGAATGAAAGGTGTGTACCACCACAGTCGAGCTAAACTGCAGTGTTTTATAGAGGGAAAGAGGAATCATTGATCAAGAGTGCCAAATCGGTCTGCGGTGAGACTACAGGGTAGAGGAGGAAGAACTGAGATGAGTAACTAATACTGAAGAAAAAGTCATTGGAAACTTACTTCTGTAGCACCTTCCTAAAACATATACATGTAAAGATATCCAGTGCTTAAATGGAGCTACTCTGAAGTGGGTGCACAATGACACTACTAACACTGTAGTCTAACACATTCAATTGCCCAGGGCCAAGCATAAGTTTCCTCTTTAGGAACTGTTGGTCAGTAGGGATCCCTAAACATTACAGACTATTGCCAGTGCTCCTGGTTATTCCCCAGAACTTCTCAGAAAGACCCCATTGCTGAAGACAGCATATACTTGAGTCATAGAACAGAGAGAAATCAGGCTGGTACTGACCTGGGCATTTCAGCACAATTGGCTAGCTTTCGCCGCTCTAGACAGTGCTGTGAATACTAGTGGAGAAAAAAAGCAAAGCAAAGCAAAGCAAAACAAACCAATCATCACTCTTTCCCAACTCTGAACACTGTGGACAACAATAACAACTGGCGTGGCAAGATATGCTCACTGACATGGAATGTTAGGGGAACAACCGATCCCTTTCTGATTAAAGTCACACCGCACAAGATGGAAGCTGGCACTGCTCTCAGGACCAAAAAACTGGCGATATGGGTCATAACTCCTGCTAAGGAGAGCCTACTATTATTATTCTGCTAAGTGGATAGCATATTAAAATAATATGGGCTGGAGAGATAGCCCAGCAGTTAAGACATGTACTGCTTTTTACTGAGGACCTGCGCTCTGTCCATAGCGCTATATTCAGCAGCTCATAACCAGCTGCTTGTGATTTCAGGTTTCATGGGGCACAATGCCCCTGGTCTCCTGTGTCATCACCTGAAAATAATCACCATAATTCACAATAAAAAGAAACAGTTAAAAGAAACAAGGAATCATGATACCCACAGACCAAACTCCCTTCTCACCTGACATTAAATATGCTTCTTTTTATAGAGGATGGCGATTGACACACAGATGAGTTACTGCTTGACATGCCTAGAGCACATGACTGCACACTGCTCAGCTCTAAATGGCATGTCTATGCCACTGCCCTGCCTTCCCAGCTCAGGGATTGCCGTGGGAGGTGGAGGTGGACCTTAAGAGTCTTTGGCAGGGCAGCTGCGTATGTGAACTCTGAGTGGTTGTGACATCATGCTCAAGAGTGCTGCAACTGCAGACTCGCATATTTCCAGCATGCGGCGGGGAGAGGGCGCAAATGTAAAGGCTGCTTAGCTGCAAGAGATGGAGTCTCTAAGAATTCAGCTGGTGGTGATTTACTTTCAAAGGAAGCGGCTCTTGGCATTACTTATGTTTGTTAATATTTATTAATGCTTGGCTTTTTATATATTTTATTTATGCATTTCATCTCTTTAAATCACTTAATACGTCTATAACTGTGTTTTGAGTTACATGGTCTGACCAAAGCTGAGAAAATTCTATTGAAGTATCATCCCATTTTTCTGAGAGATTCTACTTAATTTAGAGGAATTCAATATTTTGTAACAAAATAATTTATGACTCTTAACTCCATTATGAATTGTGCCTTTAATCAATATAAAATGATGTTTTCTGTCCCATATAATGCTGTTTGGCTTTGATTTTCACTCAGTCTGAAATAAGTAATAGTTCACAATTACTTGGAAATGACTTTCAAATTTTTGTAATGCATTTATTTACACAGCATGCCCTTAGAATGGAAAAATGTATAATCCAAAAATGCTTATTACAATTGGAATTTTTATAAACAATTTCCATCTATTGTCACAATTAATAGAGATTTTCATAAATGAGAAAAACTTCTAACACACACATATAAAACAACAGTTTTTCATAGTAGGTAAATATTCGTCTCTACTACATATAACACAGAAAGTAAAAATTGAGAAACAAATGTATTTGTGAATTTGTCTAGAGTAACTGAGTTTTATATTTCTGTATTAATTAGAATAGGACAGATTATTCTTTAGTAATAAATGGGTGAGAAGGAGGGAAGGGAGGACAGAATGAAAGAAGAAACCTCAGTTATACAGCACAATAAAAGAGTTTCTCTGTCATTGTAGTTAATTTTGATTCCAGCAATTCTCATTTTCCTATTATGAATGTTTCAGAAACCCAAGCCGATTCATTCTGTCACTGTACAAACAAATGGGGATATGGCTCCTGCATTGCCATCCACCAGGGAGGACCATGTCCTTCCGAAATCCTCTGTACATCTTTGCTTTTCATGTTTCCCACATTTTGCTTATTTCTTGGTAAAGCTCAGTCTGTGTTTCTTCTTTTAGTCCAATTTGAGGCCACATTCCTTCTTCTTATTGTCAGCATGCATATATCAGTTCTGTTACTGCCGGTTTCAGCTCACTTGCAGTTTTTCTAATCTCCGAAACAGCTGCCTTTCCCTCTCATAACAGTGAATTGTCATCCCAGAGACAAAACTAAGAGAGAAAAAGTGCTTGGATTCCTTGGGAAATGCCAAGAATGTCTGTAAATTTTCATCATAACTTCCGCTGTCATTTCTGCTGAGTGATGGTCTGTCTGAGTGTTGATGAGGATATACTGTTATTCTTGTTCTCAGACTCACAGGAATTGTTTTTTGTTTTTTCCTGCCTACTTGGTCTTCATGAATGGAGGAGTTACACGGTTTTGCCTACAATCCTGATGATAAAAATTGCCTCTGATTCTCTCAAATGCACTGTTGCCTGGCGTCCTTTCCTCACCACTGATCCAGGTGAATTGCAAAAGGTCTATGCAGTCCTATCTCACTTTCCTGCCATACTTCCCTGTCCCACTCATGTGTCTTACCCTCTTTCCTTGGGTTTCTTACATTTCAGTGCTGTATTACAATGTGCAACTGTGAAGCCAACTGGTGGAGTCTAAGAGTTTACTTTTAAAAGATAATCCAGGACCAAATACCCGTGCTGCACCCTCTGATTTTTACTTCTAAAAAGGAACTTATGAACTTGAAAACATAGTAGTCCAACTCAAAAACAAAACTTACATCCTTTGTGTTATAGTTTGAATGTGAAATGTTCTCCATAGGTCTGCGTGCCTAAATACTAAGATCACCTTCGAGGGGCTGTTTGGTGAAGTTATAGCAGCTTTAGAAAGTGAAGCCTTGTTGGAAGGTGAATGTCAATTAGGTCCAGGGAGTGACCAGGAGGCATATACCCTGGTTGCTGTGGGAACTGTGACCTGACAGCTTGCTGCTGCTCATGGTATCATGTCTCTGTCACTGTTGTCACGTCTTCCTTATTCAGATGATGGGCTCCATCCCCCTGGAACTGTAAGCCAAAATAAAACCTTTCTTCCAGCAATAATTGTTTTTTTTGTTGCTGTGATAAAACACTGTGGCCAAAAGTAAGAGATGGGGTAGTTTGTTTTGTCTCGGGGTTCCAGAGGGATGAGCCCATCATGGCAGAGAGGCGGGAAAGCAAATGGCTGGAGCAGAGCATCTAACAAATGACATCTTCAATCACAAACACAGAGCAGAACGATGTAGTTGGAAGCAGGGAAGGCTATAAATGCTCAAATCTCTACTCCAAGAGATTCACCTACTTCTGAAAGGAGTTACATCCCGGAATCCCATAGCCTCCCAGACAAACACCACTGACTTTTTAAAGTACATGAGATTATGAGAGGAATTTCTTTTTTGCTTTTTCTTTATTTTAGAGGCACACTGACTAGCAGACTGTGAGTGGCCAGTGAAATACAACTGTATTAGTACAACAGAGCCACACTGACTAGCAGACTGTGAATGGCCAGTGAAAAAATCAGAGCATTTGTTTGATAAGATCTGAGCACCACGCCCATGCATACATACAATTAAAAATAATAAAAATAAACTTTAAAAATACAGACAATGGACAATTTTGAGCTGGGTGTGTTGACACACACCTTTAATCCCAGAACTTGAGAGACAGAGGCAGGTGGATCTCTATGAGTTCAAGGCCTGCTTGGTCTACAAAGTGAGTCCAGGACAGCCAAGGCTACACAGAGAAACCCTGTCTCAACCCCCCCCCCCCATATAGACAATGGGCAATTTAACACTATGTTACTGTATGACTATCGAGTGATTCCACTCTTGATTTGTTTCCCATAATGGTCAATGTTTTTGTTGTTATAAATCATGATAGAATGAGCACATATTTGTGCTCATTTTCTTTTAGGATATATTATTGTTACAGTTATTGATACGAGAGATCAGCCCCATGCCTTTCGTTGACCTACATCCAAACTTTAGTTTTTAGTTTTTGACCCAGGGTCTCAATATGTAGGTCAGATGCCTTGCAATGAGGCTCTTCTTCAAGAGGAATTTCTTATTGACACTGCCAGCCACTCTTCCTTAAGTTGTTGTTGTTGTTGTAGTTTTTTTGTTTTTTGTTTTTTTGTTTTTTTGTTTTTTTTGGTCATGGTGTTTTATCATACAACAGAAAAGAAACTAATACATGTTCTTTCATCTTTCCATACCCTTAACTCTCTAAGTAAAACCCTCAGACATGCTTCCCTATTATTTTTCAAGCTTCGCTCTTATTGTAGATCACATTTAGACACCCAATTTGCCAACTTGATCATCTCTAGACCCATCCTCCAATTTGAAGTCTGTAGTAAAGATTGTTAGATTGTGAGCAAAGGCATTTACTGTTTCCGCCCTGAGAGAAACAACTGGAGTAGATTTACATGCTTATGCCATCTTTAAATGGTTTCCTTACTCTCTAATAAATTCATCTAAGAATATTGTCAAAAGTCAACCTCCACACTTAATTCGTACCAAGTTTTTCACATCTGTGTTTTGTTTGTTGGTTTTCTAATTCCCAATTGGGTAAGTTACCATGCATATTCTCCTCCACCATGACTTGTTGATTTTTGACAATTTCACAGTTTGGTGTAGAAGAAAAGGTAGTGATGAACTCAATCGCGGCAGATGTAGTATGTTATGGTGACATCTAGTCACTATATCAAAACTGGAGGTTATGACTTACATGTGAAATGCTCCACAAAATTAAAAGTTTACTCCCCAGTTCATCAGTGTTGAGAGTGGGGTCGTGTGGAAGTGATTATTTCCTGGCTTCTCTGATCTCTAGCCATTACTCCATGTGACGGTTTACAACTTGATGAGCTATAGAAAAATGGTAGAATGTTTGGAGACAATGGAGGCTCAGAGGAAGTGGTTTACTTGTGGTATATTCTTGAAAGTCTATATTTGGCTTAATCCCCTTCCCTTCCTCAGTTTTCTATGTTCACTACACACTAGGTGAACATTTTTCTCTGCCATTCACACACAACATGATGCTCTACCACACTTCATGCCTAAATGATTGGACCAAAGTACGATAGAGAGAAAGTTCATCTTTTATAAGTCAAAATAAATTGTTTCCTTTTGAAGTAGGGTTTCTCAGGCATTGTGTCCAAGAATGAAAAGCTGACCAACACTAAGATTTTCAGATTGTAAGAAGCCTGGGGCCTCTGACAGGCGAAATGAGCAACAAAGTTCATGAGTTTTCTTTCTATTCAAACTAGGCTATTTTCCTCCAGCTGTATGCCAGGGGAAAAAGAGGATAAACACAAATTCTAAACTGAGCTACAGAGATGTTATATAAAGATAACTAGGTGCTGGGTTGAGAGAATTTTACATCTCCTGCCTTAAGTTTTGATTGTGTTATCAGTTTAATATGCTAGGTGTTTTCACAGGAGATAGGCACATTGAGACATGCAAACCAGGATTGCTATTTAGATGCCACACTAAACTTTTAGAACCTGTAGTCATATTCTTCAGTAGTTTCTAAACTCATAAAGAAATAATATTATCTTGCATTTTCCAGTTTGCTAAAGCAAATTAACTACATTGTTGACTTTCTGTGGTCTCCTTTGAATGGGAAAAGCAATAAAAATGAAATAATGGTAATAATCACAGTTGCCTGAAGGTTTTCTCCAGTGTGCACATGGAGCACGCAGGTGCTCATAAATGAAAACCTATATGATCAGACCTCCTTCAAACAGGCTACTAATTAGCTTCTATAATTAATACCTTAGTAGTGTGGGGAGAGCCAAGTAATTATCTGGTGTATTCCAAAGGTGAGTCACCCCGTTTTAAGTAGCCATCATCCTAGAAATACAATAGTGAAATAGCAACTTCTACTGCATGTTTAAAGGGGTCATAAAGCACCCAAGCTGCTCTGACTAGAACTATTCCAAAAACATTTCTCTATCTAAACCAGCGGAGAGATCACCCCCGCCCCCCCTTACTACGGTGTCAAGGAACAGTTTATTCTGTTTATTGCATCCATCTCTGTTCCTTGATGTATGAGATCTAAACCTTTGAATACTTCTTGATTAATAATTATTGAGCCCTTTATTTGTTACATTCCAAAGTGTATATATTTCTAGTTTCTAACCTATTTAACCAGCACAGTATCATTCCTTCTTGCTAGGCATTTCTAGATCAAGAAGACATGTGTGGAATAGGGACAATTTTTAGACAGAAATTAGGGGAAAATGGAATGGCTAAGAGTTTATGAGCTCAACTCATTAAAGGTATTAAACTTTCTTGATATATTGCTAATATGGTATATTATTTATCAATTAATCCAATATTGGGCTCTTAAGATGGACTAATGTGTTCTGATCTCCTCAGCTGTGATACAAACCCACCCACACATGTGTACACACACATGTACACATCCATCTACACACCAGAGAAAAAAATAAATGTACAAAATTACTAAAGACCACAAAAATTCTTTAAAAAGATTTTGGCTAGAATAGCATTGTGTTAGAAATTTTTACTCTAATTCTAGTAAAAATGCTTATATCTCAACTCTTACCTTCATTTTTATACACTAGTAGCTTAAGGCTCAGAAATATTTATATAGAGAGCTTCCTGGCTAATTAGCCAATACTGAATGGTCAGCCATAGAAACATGCAGATAACACTAAATGAATTCACAAAGTTGTATTTATATGTTGATTTGTTTATATAAGAGTAGGTTAAAGATAGGATGTTGTGAATTTGGGATGGAGTAGGGGTTAGACATGGGAGGTGCAGGAGGGAAGAGACTGAGAGAATAAATGAAGTAATAATATTTTGTTAAATAAAAATTTTAAAATATAAAAAAATTACAAGGAATAGGAAAAGAATGACTGTAGATGAAATTCTTTTAGGCTCCTGTTTTTTTGTAAACAAAATTTTATCTCAATAGAATCTGGATCAATTACTCACAAAATGCCTTTGACCTCAGCATTGCAATAGTGGAGTTACAGTTGGGAGCAGATGTTATAGATTATGAAAGCTTCAGATTCATTCTGTGGCTGTCTATGGAAAATGTTTCCCAGTGCTACTGCTAGACTTCTATTGCTAAGCTGTGTTAGTAATACACCAATATTGCCAAAACCATAGGTCTATGCTTCAGTAATCTTTATGAACTTCATATATGAACCCTATTCTGATACTGATAGTGTGAGGTTCTTAGAAAAGACCGTCTTTATCTAGTGTCTCATCTACACAACACATTAGCTTTGGTCAGCTCTGTCTCAGAAATCCTATTTCAAAGTCAAGATCTCTTTCTTTTTGCAATTCGTTCTTTTATTTATATTTTTTTTACCTTAAATATTATGGTAGTGACAGACAAGTGCTGTAATATTTTCATTTCTTCTCCTATAACAAATACAACATTAACACAAAACATTTACAGAGAACTTATGAGTTGCCAGTCACTATTTGTGTATATACATGTCACCTTCATTGATACGTTACATGTTTATCATCATAATGACTGCAAAGGACCTAAGGTGCGGAAGAATCACGTAACTTGCATCCATTCTAATATGAGAATTTATATCTATTTTAACACATATTCTCATGCCTCTAGTCAGTATTTAGACATTTTACCTCATGTCTAAGACCTAACTATCCACTGATCTTTGAATGATTATAGTTTTAGGCTTTAAGACCTCTTTCCACTCTGATGTTCATGCATTAACATTTGAGACCCAGCCCCAGTTCTGTGGTCTAGGATAGCAAGTTAATTATCCAATGGGTTTTCCTATTAAGGACTTACGATGGTATTTCATAGGGAGGTCTACCCTTTTAATTTCTGTTTTTGAGAAAAGACCAAGTCTCTGAGATATGAGTTCTATGTTAGGGCCAAGGGTCATGACAGGTTTTGCAGGGTCCCATGTAATGCAAGTATATAGAGGGCTTCTTCTCTACAGAGGGCCCCTGGGCTCAGCATTGTTGTTGTTTGTTTGTTTGTTTGTTTGTTTGTTTTTTACCCATTTTAATTGATTATTTAGTAATCTCAGGTTCTGAACCTCGGTCATGTTCTTCTACCAGCTCCCCCACTTCCATATACTCACTGAAACATGGTCCAACTTTAGTGGCCAGCCCTCCAAGGGAAGGTGAATCTTCCTCCATCTCCACCCTAGTTAGAAGCCATCCACTGTAGAGTGCAATACAGTATGGGGGCTGGTGAGGGGTAGAGCCAGCTTTCTAGGGTTGGTTCCTTTTAATTTTTTTTTAAATTTATATATTCATTCCCTTTCCATGCTGATCATAGCCCCCTCTCTTTTCTCCTCCCATTCCCACCCTCCCTCTTTCTCGCCCTCCCCCCTCCCCTACTCCTATAAGGGGAACGCCCCTATCAATCCAAACCAGCACATCAAGTCACATCAGGACTGAATTCATCTTCTTCCCCTATGGCCTGGTGAGGCAGCCACACTTAGGGGAAGTTGATTGAATGGCAGGCAACAAAGTTCGTGTCAGAGACATCTCCCTCTCCCCTTTTTAGGCAATCCACATCAAACCTAAGCTTTCCAAAAGCTACATCTGTCTAGGGGGCCTAAATTTGAATCCATGCATGAACCTTGGTTGGTGCTTCAAGTCTTTGTAAGTGCCCTTGGGCCCAGGTTAGTTGGCTTTGTTGGTCTACTTGTGGAGATCCTGTCTCCTCCAGGCTATTCTTTCCCAACACTACCACAAGACTAATGTTTGGCTGTGAGTTTCATCATCTGTTTCGATCCACTGCTGTGTGGAGCCACTCAGAGGACAGCTATGCTGGGCTCCCATAAACAAGTGTAGTAAAGTATCATTAATAGTGTCAGGGGTGGGCTCTCTCTCATGAGGTGAATCTTAAGTTGGGCCAGGCATTGGTTGAATATTCCCTCAATCTCTGCCCTGTCTTTATCCCTGCATATCTTGTAAGCAGGGCAAATTTTGGGTTGAAGGTTTTGTGGGTGGATGGTGTCCCCTTCCCTCCACTGGAAATTCTGCCTTGCTAGAAGGTTGTCATTTTAGTTGCCATGTCCCTGCTGCTAGGAATCTGAGGTAGAGTCACCTTCCAGGAGCATACCCTTTCATGGGTTTCCAGCTGTCCTCACTTATAGGCTGATGTTAGCCACGCAGTACAGGATACCATACTACAATTCACGGACCCAAAGAAGGTAAGAAACAGGGAAGACCCAAGGGAAGAGACTTAAATTTCACTCAGAAGGGGAAATAGAGTAGACAGCAGCAGCAGTTGAAGAGAGGGAACAGGGTAGGAGAGGGAGTGAGGAGAGAAATGAGGGTGGAGATCAGACATGGGGAGAGCAGAGGCAGGAAGGCAGAAAACTTGTAGAGAGAAACTGTGAGTTGGGGCATTTCAGACATAAGCTGGAGATCAACAAGAGTGTTGGTTCTCAAGTGGCATTATTTATCTGATTTTCTTCCCAGCTGAATTCTCCATGCAACTCTCACTGTACCATTTATCTTTCTGAGTTCTGGGTGATCAAATCAATGGTCAATGTACTCCTTCAACTATAGCTGAATTGTGTATTCTTCTGTCTAGGTTACTTACTTTTGGTTTCTCTCCTTCTTAACCTGAGAACTGACTTCATAATTCAGCCAAAGATAAAATAGTAAAAGAAACTGAAGGTGAAGCCTTAGCAGTTTCCCCGAGATTCAAACCCACTCAGAGCTCTCATGACCCTTGGCCTTAATGAAGAACCCGTGTCTGAGACTTAGTTTTTCTCAGAGAACAGAAATCAGAAGAGTAGTACCTGTCATGAAATATCATTATGAGTCCTTAATAGGAAAACCCAAGGAAAATGATTAACATATGAATATCACATGACAAACATTTAATATATATATATATATGTAATATAAACAATAACATAAGCAAAACGAAATTAACAAAAGTGACACTTTCTAGGATAAGGAACCACATTTTTTTCCTATAAAAAGCCAGATAGGACAAACCACAAAACCCTCAAAATAATACAGACAATAGCCATTTCTCTTGGTTGCTTCCCAGACCTTGAAGGTAAAACCATCGCTGAAGACACCACACATGTCAGACATAGGGCTTAAAGACATTAAGCTGCAACTAAACAGGAAGCTTTCTTCTGTTCTCCATCATTTTCCCTGCCCTACTTCTGCTTTGTTTGTATTATATGTACAGACATGATGTCAAATACATATTGTACATTAGGAGAACATGTGACATTTGTCTTTCTTCTTTCTCCTCCTGAATATTCATTTCCTTTTCAAGTTTCTTTCTCCCCGTTCCTTGTATTCAATACTGACTTCCACAATTCAGTTTCTTTCTTCCACAGTAATACCCCTTGTTTCTTTTATGCACACACACACACACACAGAGAGAGAGAGAGAGAGAGAGAGAGAGAGAGAGAGAGAGAGAGAGAGAGAGAGAGAGAGAGAGAGAGAGAGAGAGAGAGAGACTTATTGAGATTCTCCATATGAGAGGGGAAACATGTACCGTTTAATGTGTTTCAGATTCTGGCATGTACTGTCATTTCTACTCAGCAACCAAAAATAGTCATTTGCGAAATGCAACTCTATTATGTATTAAAATAAAATATAAGTAAAGCTCTGCTTCTTCCTAGTGTAGTTGCACCTCTGTATCCACTACTGTGTGGGAGACTGTCTTTTTCCAAATATGACTCCCACAACATCTTATATCCCTTGGTGTTGTCATACTGTGTAACATTTCTATCCTTTTCTGGAACCTGAGCCAACTTTGTAATTAACACAATCAATTCAGTAACATCTTACGAAGATATGTCATAAAATGTCAAGTATAGCCATCCTACTTTCTTGAGTAGTGACTTTGGCATCCCAGCCATCTTGCTGAAAAGAAGTTAGGCAGTCATTTAGAGACACCTCCTACAGGTGTAGTCCCTGCTGAGCAATCAGAGGGCAGCAGGTGATGCCTGACGGATGTGTGAGTGATGCATCCAACTCCCAGCTGTTGAGTCATACTTGAAGAACTTTAGAATAGAGGCAATTTGTCCCTAGTGAGCCTTTCTCTAATTTCAGTGGTATCAACAAACTAAACGATGTTTCAACAGTAATGCAGACAGTAATCATCAACATTTGTCATGATATACAAGAATAAATGACCAAACACACACCCGGTCCCTTATTTTTCCCTTCTGTACTTTGTTCTAGCCACATTACCCCCTCTTATAGATTTCATAGTCTCCTCGTTTCTCCTTGCTTTTAGCAGAGGAGGTCTCTTATCTAGGATGAGTCCATTTTTATTTCTCCTCTTATATTTTCTCAAATATAACTTCCTCAAGAAAGGCTTCTTGGACAACAGCTTAACTAACTCTCAGCTTTCTCCCTTTTCTGATGTCATCATAAGTACAATTCTTTTCTTTATGCTTGAGGTAATAATTTGCTTACACCCTCCTCTATAAAGTAGGGTAAAAACCCACAAAGGTCAGCTTCTTAGCCCAAAACAGTGCATCTTAGATTCTGCACAACACATACTAAATCTTTCGCCAAATATTGATCTAATTATTTTTTTAATTAGTTAATTTATTTATTCTCTCTCAATCCTGGCCATAGTCCTCTCCCTCTACACCTTCCCGTCTCATGCTCCCCCTCGCACACTCCTTTCCCTGTTCCTCAGAAAAGAGGAGCTCCCTACCCACCAACTCCAGCTCATTAAATTGCATCAGGATTGAGTTTGGCCTCTTCTCCTGTGGCCTAACAAAACAGTCCCATCATGAGGAAGTGATCAAAAAGCAGGCAACAGTCCACATCAGAGACAGCCCCTTCTCCCTTTACAAGTGGTCTTACATGAAGCCTGAGCTGCCCATGGGCCACATCTATGTAGAGAACCTAAGTGCAGTCTATGCATGGTCCTTCATTGGTTCTTCAGCCTTAACAGGCCACACTGGGCCCTGGTGAGTTGCCTCTGATGGAGCTCTTGTAGCCTCTAGGTCCTTTTTTAGCCTTCCCTCCACTTTTCCACTCCACTCCTTGTACTTTACCCAATGTTTGGCTGTAAGTCGTCTCAGCATCTGTTTCTAACTGCTGCTGGGGCAAGCCCCTCAGAGGACAACTCTGATAGGCTACTGTCTGCAAGCACGTCAGTGTATCAATAGGGTTAGGGGTTGGCTCTCTTCCATGTGGTGGGTCTTGGGTTGTGCCAGGCATTGGTTGGATATTGCCTCAATCTCTGCTCTATCTGTTCTTTCTTTATCCCTGCAAATCTTGTAGGCTGGGTGAGTTTTGGATCAAACTTTTTGTAGGTGAGTTGGTGTTCTCCCCCCTCAACTATGAGTCTTGTCTAGTTAGAGGATGTCCTCTTCCAACTCCATAGCCCCTGCTACTAGGAGTCTCAGTTATGGTTCCCTGTCATGTGCTTCCAGAAGCCTATTCTGACTTAGGTCTCAAGCTTGTCACAGAGATGCTCTCACTTGCAGGTTCTCTTCTCTCTGCATGACTTCTATCCTCCCACCCCGACTCTCTCTGGGTCTGATCTCTACCATTATTTATCTCTGTGCCTCCTCTCTTTTCTGATTCCCTCTCTTCAAGAAATACCTCTTTCTATTCTTTTTCCTCTTTTGAGTCAGAGAAGCATCCTCTCATGTGTCTTCCTTGGTATTTATCTTCTTTTGGTCTGTGCACTGTGGTATGTTTATCTTGTTTTAGAATAATTAAAATCCACATATAAATGAGAACATATCATATGTGTCTTTCTGGGTCTGGGTCACATCACTCAGGATGATCTTTTTTTATATTTTATTGATTTATTCATATTACATCTCAGTTGTTATCCCATCCCTTATATCTTCTCATTCCTCCCTCCCTTGCACTTTCCCCCTACTCCCCTCCCTGTGACTGTGACAGAGGGAGACTTCCTCCCCCTGTATATACTCATAGGGTATCGAGTCTCTTCTTGGTAACCTACTATCAGGATGATCTTTTAGAGTTCAATTTTCCCACAAATTTCATGGTATCTAGTTTTTAATGGCTGAATAGTATTCCATTGTGTAAATGTACCCATTCTTCTGTTGAGGGACATCTAGGTTGTTTCCAGATTATTGCTATTACAAATAAAGCTGCTATGAACATAGTTGAATAAATGTTATTCTTGTATGGTGAAGCATCATTTGGGTTTATGCCCAGGAGTCTTGAGGCAGAGCTGGGTCTGAGACAGAGCTAGTATCAATTTTCTGAGAGAGCACCAGATTGATTTTAAAAGTGTTTATACAAGTTTGTACCCCCACCAGGATGGAGGAGTATTCTCCTTTCTCCACATCCTCACCAACATGTGCTGTCACTTGAGTTTTTCATCTTAGCCATTTTGAAAGGTGTAAAAGGGAATCTCAGAGTCCTTTTGATTTGCATTTTCCTGATGACTAAGGATGTTGAACATTTTTTAGGTATTTTCAGACATTGGAGATTTCTCTGTTGAGAATTCTCTGTTTAGCTCTGCATGCAATTATATATATACACATATACATATACATACATACATACATACATACATACAGACAGACAGACAGACAGACAGACAGAGTTTCTCTGTGTAGCCTGGGCTGTCCTGGACTCTCTTTGTATACCAGGCTGGCTGGCCTCGAACTCACAGCAATCCGCCTGCCTCTGCCTCCTGAGTGCTGGGATTAAAGGCATGCGCCACCACGCCCAGCCACTTGATATATTTTGATTATTAGGCATTTGTCAGACGTAGGATTGGTAAAGATCTTTCCCAGTCTGTAGGATGTTGTTTCGTTTTATTGACAGTGTCTCTGTCTTATAGAAGCTTTTCTTTTTTATTTATTTTTAATATAGTTTATTAATTCATTCATATTATATATCAATTGTTATTCCATCTCTTGTATTCTCCCATGCCTCCCTTCCTCACATTTTCCCCTTACTCCCTTCCCCTATGACTGTTACTGAGGGGGACATCTTCTCCCTGTATATGCTCATAGGGTGTCAAGTCTCTTCGTGGTAGCCTGCTATCCTTCCTCTGAGTGCCACCAGGCCTCCCCATCAGGGGATGTGATCAAATATGGGGCACCAGAGTTCATGTGAAAGTCAGACCCCACTCTCCACTCAATTGTGAAGAATGTCCTGTCCATTGGCTAGACCTGGGTAGGGGTTCAAAGTTTACTGCATGTATTGTCCTTGGCTGGTGCCATAGTTTGAGCAGGACCCCTGGGCCCAGATCCGCCTGTCATAATAGAAGTTTTTTGATTTCAAGATTTATTAGTTATTGATTTTATGGCTTGAGCTATTGGTGTTATGTTCAGGAAGTTGTCTTCTGTGTCAGTGATTTCAAGTCTCTTCCCTACTTTCTCTTCTAATAGATTTAGTGTATCCGGTGTTATGTTGAGGCCTTTGATCCACTTAGACTTGAGTATTGTCAAAGATGATAAATATGGATCTATTTGCATTTTTCTACATGTAGACATCCAGTTAGCCAAGCATCATTTGCTAAAGATGCTGTCTTGTTTCCACTTTACAGTTTTGGCTCCTTTGTCAGAAATCAATTGTCTGTAGGTATGTGTGTTTATTTCTGGGTCTTAGATTCAATTCCATTGATCAACCAGTCTATTTCTATGCCAGTATCATGAAGTTTTTATTACTACTTCTCTGTGGCATGGCTTGAAGTCAGGGATTGAGATAATTCCAGACATTCTATTAACATATAACATTGTTTTAGCTATTTTGTTTTTGTTTTTCCATTTAAAGCCTAGAATTGTCTTTTAAAGTTTGTAAAAATTGTGTTGGCATTTTGGTAGGGATTCTATTGAATCTTTAGATTGCTTTTGGTAAGATGGCCACTTTTAGTATGTTAATTCTGCTATCCCATGAGCATGGGACATCTTTCTATCTTCTGATATCTTCTTCAATTTCTTTGTTCAGAGATTTGAAGTTATTGTCATATAGGTCTTTGATTTGCTTGATTAGAATTATAACAAGATACTTTATATTATTTATGTTATTGAGAAGGGTGTGTTTTCTTTAATTTCCTTCTCAGCCCATTTGTTGTTTGTATACAGAAGGGCTACTGATTTTTAAAAACTAATCTTGTATCTAGTCACTTTGCTGAAGGTGTTTCTCAGCTGTAGGAATTCTCTTGTGGAATTTATTGGGTCACTTATGTATACTATCATATCACTTATGAATAGTAATACTTTGATTTTTTCCTTTTCAATTTGTATCCCCTTGACCTCCTTTAGTTGTCCTATTGCTCTAGCTAGAACTTCTAGTACTGTATTGAAGAGATATGAAGAAAGTTGGCAGTCTTGCTTTGTCTCTGCTTTGTAAATTTCTTTCCATTTAATTTGATGTTGGCTATTGGCTTGTTGAGTATAGCCTGTTTATTATCTTTAGGCATGGGCCCTGTATCCCTGATGTCTCTAAGACTTTTATCCTGAAGAGGTGTTGGATTTTTTCAAGGAAGGGCTTTTTCTGCATATATTGAGATGATCACATGAGTTTTCCTTCCATTTATTTATATGGTGGATTAAATTGATAGACTTTCATATGTGGAACCATCTCTGAATCTCTAGCATGAAGTCTGCTAGATCATGGTGGGTAATGTGGTTGATGTGTTTTTGGATTTGTTTTGTGAATATTTTATTGAATGTTTTTTTTTTTTTTTTTTTTTGCATCAATGTTCATGAGTGAAATTGTTCTGAAATCCTTTCTTTGTTGAGTCTTTTTGTAGTTTAGGTATCAAGGTGATTGTGGCTTCATAGAATGGGTTTGGTAATGTTATTTCTATTTCTCTTTTGTGGAATAGTTTGAGGACTATTGATATTAGCTCTTCATTGAATTCTGTGCTAATATCATCTGGCCCTGGATTTTTGATGACTGATTCTATTTCCTTAGGAATACAGGATTGTTTAAACTATTTATCTGATATTCATCTAACTTTGCTAGGTAAAGTCTATGAAGAAAATTGTCTATTTCCTTTAGATTTTCCAATTTTGTGCCATACAGGCTTTTTCAGGAAGGCCTAATGATTCTTTGGATTTTCTCAGTGTCTGTTGTTATGTCCTACTTTTCGTTTCTGACTGTGTTAATTTAAGCACCATCTCTCTGCTTTTTAGTTAATTTGGCAAGGGGTTTGTCCTTTAAGTGCCCCTAACAACTTAATAAGCATAACTCTAAGGTCATTTTCCTGTGTTTCAGGTGCATTAGAATATCCAGTGTTTGCTGGGAGTCCTGGTGGAGACACATTGCCCTGTTTTTTGTTGATTGTCTTCTTACTCTGGCCTTTAGCCATCTGGTTGTCTTCGGTGTTGGCTGGCTGTTTATAGAACCTGATGTGTTCCTCAGGCCCTTGTTATCCATTGAGATCCTGCTGATTTCCTCAAGACAGCCTGGACCTGTGCATCTCTGGACTCTGGAGTAATTTTCAGGATTGGGGAGAAGTCTGGAGGAACACGAATGGGTGCTGACATTTAAGAGTCAGCATGCAGTGGGTTGCTCAGAGAGCATAGACTGAGCTCCTGGCACTCAGATTCGTCTGTGCTCTGTCATCTTGGAACCAGGACCTTGTATGCTCTTATTGTCCATCCAGTCTCCACAGAGGGACCAGTAGAACCACGGATTGGAGGTTGGGATGCTGCCTCAGGTATCCAGAAGCTACCCTCGGGGAAGTGGGAGGTAATCTAGGTCTTGTTGTCAGAGCAGAGTCCCAGACTGTGTGGGACACATGGATCTGGGAAATGGTTGCGGGGATTGGGGGTAGGGGTTTGGGCTAAAAGTGTGCATCTCCACCTTCCAAGATGTCCTCTCCCATCTAGAAAACACCAACGTCAATGTTTTGGAGTCAGCTGCTAAGACCTGATCCACTGTCTCTGATCTTCTGCCACTCAGATGTGTTATGCACTGACTGTCACCATCTTGGAAGCCCCTGATCTAAATCTCAATATTTCCCTAGCAGTTAAGGACAGGAAACATAGGCAGCGCTCTCAGTGGGCTCACATTCTAATGAGACACAAAAAATTATTGATATAATTCCAGCCACTGATTAGATGCTGTGGAAAGAAACAAAGTCTAGAATGAGAAAGAGAACTGGGTAGGTACATGACAGATGATAGGTAAAATGGAGCTGAGCAAAGTTATGTTACAGAGAAAAGCAAAATCATGAGACAAAATAAACTGAAACTTGTTTATATTCACAGTAATATCATATCCACAGCAGTGGGCCAGAGGAAAGAGGCTGTGACATCAGAGGATTTAAGTTTTGACTGCAGATTAAGATTTCCTTTTCTTTTCTAACTGTGATGAGACTCCATAGATTATCATGTGGGTTTATGACAATTTTTCATCCAGTGGTTTCTTTTGGGTGGGGTGGAGTAAAGGTACCAAGTAAGTTAGAGTCCATGCCTAATGATTACACAAGAGCCATGGTGAATTATTACAGGATGCATCTATGTACAATAAAGAACCCAAGGAGTTCGCTGAATGGAGGGATGAGCTTGCTACTTCTCCCTCATTTTCTTACCATGTCTCTTTTTCTGCTGGCTGGTTCATTCTTTTTTTTTTTTTTTTTTTTTTTGTTTGTTTGTTTGTTTGTTTTTTTGAAGTTGAGTATCATATTTTTTTAAAATTTTTTTTATTAATTTATTCTTGTTACATTTCAATGTTTATCCCATCCCTTGTATCCTCCCATTCTTCCCTCCCTCCCATTTTCCCCTTATTCCCCTCCCCTATGACTACTCCTGAGGGGGATTACCTCCCCCTGTATATGCTTCACTTACCAGGAAACTGGGACAGAAGGGAGGACATCCTATTGGGACTCTAGATGAGAGAAGCATGGGAGAATAGCAAAGTAGAAGGATCCAGAGGGTCCTAGAAACCTACAAGTAGAACATAATGATAGGCAGATTTGGTCCCAGGGGTCCCGCTTAAACTAAGGCACCAGCCAAGGCCAATACAGGCGGTAAACTTTAAACCCCTACCCAGATCTAGCCAATGGGCAGAAGATTCTCCACAGTTGAGTGGAGAGTGGGGTATGACTTTCTCATGTACTCTGGTGCCTCACATTTGACCATGTCCCCTGGAGGGGGAGACCTGGTGGCACTCAGAGGAAGGACAGCAGGTTACCGAGATGAGACTTGATACCCTATGGGCTGGTTCATTCTTAACATTCTTTAGCTATCTAGAAGTTAAGCCCAATATGCTGATTCTCTAAGTTTTATGCACATGTCGGCAAAATTAAAGGCCTCTGGAGTCTAGAAACCTTCTTAGTGAATCATTATTTCCAGTGGTCTAACTTCTTTAACTCTGTGATTATTTTCCTTCTTGTAATAATCAAGAAAACCTCACTGAGCACTTCTGTTAATATGTACGACCGCATGCCCTCCTCCCCACATGAGCTTAACTGCACCCTCTTTCCCCAGGACACATGTGCCAGCACAGTTTTACAGGTGAGTTAATGGTTCGTTTCATTTGATTTTCTTCAAATGAGCTCCAGTTTACTTCTCCTCAATTTGTTTTTTGGAAGATTTATTGTAAAAAGACTTTTATTTCAGTTGCTAAAGTATTATTCTCTTTCCTGTACAATAGGAGACTAATCCTTCTTCTAATGAAGTTCTAAGTGCATCCCATATGGTGGCATATGTGTGTGCAGACCAAAGATGTACTGGGACAGAACAAGTGAACGCCTCTCCTGGGGTTTCTTTACAAACCTCGCTTTCTAACAGTGATAAGTTCAAAGATTCGTGGACTCTAAGTTGCCATAGAGATCATCTGCTTTCCCAACCTTGCTCCTTTTACAGATAGGCAAGGAGGCCACAGCAATACTTAGCCCAATCTTGAAAGAACTGAGGGCTGGGAATCAAGAAACTTGAGTTCTATTCCCCATCTGCCAGTGACATTTTAAAATGTCGTTTATATTAGAGTCTTTTCATTTCCAGATGAGAAAATTAGTTCAAAGAGAGAAATAGGGATAAAAATTTTTCAGGGAGGTCTTGCCTCTGTCTCCCATTCAAATTCAGTGTTCTTTTCTTTAAAGTGATTGTCTTTGTAAATTATATGAATTGAATAATTACACTAATATCAGAATACTTTCCACCAAATCAAATAGACTATATATGCCTTTTGTCTAACCTTTTGTCTATATAATATAAAATGTGAATTAAATAAATATTTTTGAAATGAATCCATCAAATACTACTGTCAAGACCTATTATATCTCAAGCAGTTTAGCAAGTAATTTGTCCTTATAAATTAAAACAGAGGACAACAACTTTAAGGTATTAGTTTAATCTATATAACAAGCTAGTAATATATGGAAATAATAATGGCTTTAAGAATTGAGAAGCTGAAGCAAAACTTTAAAAGGTTTGGCAAACTGGCAAAACCAATCAACCTGTGGTTGTACTAGGACCCATTCTTGGATGTTAAGATCAAAGCATATCATAGAACCAAAGAAATAACTAACCTCTTTCTCTGTAAGCCAAGTGACATCATATCAAATTTACATATTCTGTCACCTTTTCCCAAACGCCTTCTATGTCAAGGGCAGTTTAATTCAATCAGAAAACCAAAAATTGGTATTTCTATGTATATTTGTCAAGCTTATACAACTAACAAAGGGATAAGAATTTGTATACTGATCTGTATGATAAGTGTTTATAGTCTTAAGTATAGTTGTCTTAGCCAGTGTTCTATAAATGTGAAGAGATACCATGATCATGACAACTCTAATAAGAGAAAGCATTTAACTGGGGCTTGCCTAAAGTCTCAGAGAAAGTCCATTATCTACATGGTGAAAAGCAGGTTAGCATAGAGGCAGACATAGTGCTGCAGGCATAGCTGAGAGTTCTACGTCCAGATCCCCAGGCAGAAGAAACAGAACGCAACTGGGCCTAGCTTGCAAAGTCCACCCCCAATGGCACACTTCTTCTAATAAGAACACACCTACTCCAATAAGGCCACACCTTCTAATCCTTTTCACGTGGTGCCATTCCCTGTTGACTGAGCATTCAAATATATGAACCTATGGAGGCTATTCTTTTTTTTTTTTTTTCCCCTGATGAACTAAAGACAGACTTAATCAGAACAAGTAATATGTCCCTTAATGGTTGTTAGACTTAAACCTTTTTTCAATATGTCTTTTAATCATTTGATTTCCTAATTAAATACGAATATATTTTAATTGATAAAAAATATTATAAGATATAGAAACTGTACAGTTTCGTAGATAAGCTCAAAAGTTTTTCAAATAAGGTGAAGAAGCAAATGATAAATTCTGGGTGAATGTTAAAATACCAAGTTCAGTTTCCCTTTAAGAGACATTTTATGACATTTGAACAATGCTGTTCTCTACCTAGTCTCCCTTCTCTTTCTCTGGGTTGTCTGAGTCTCCTGTTCAACCTTGGACATGATCCTGTTTAGAAGTAACATGCTCCCCACCCCACCTCACCAAATTCAGGTGTTTCAATGCTTGGTACTTGCCTATTGCATTATTTGGGGATGCCATGGAACTGGTAAGAGATGGGACTTTGCTGCTGAAAGTGAGTCTTAGAGAGGAGGCCTTTGAGTGTTAGAGCCTGGCTTTTCTTCTTGCCAGAGTTCTAGTCCTTTCTGATCTACCAGGAAGATGGGAGTTGAGCAATGATGCCCCATCAACCCAAACCAAAATGCTCCAGTTGCCCTAACTGTCCTCCCAGCCCTGTCTTGGCGGGCTGCTTTTACAAACTGTAAGGCAAACAAACAAACAAACAAACAAACAAAAAAACAAAAAAAACACCCATATTTTCTCACAAGTTGCTTTTGTCATGTATGAGATTTTTCACAGTCATGAGTTAAAGTGTATTTTTAAATTGATTTGAATGCTAGTAATGTGTTTTAATATTTCACTAGTATTTGAAAGACAGCATCATAAAATAGCTGATATTTACTTGAAATGTAATGCTGACTGTCTTATTGTCCTTTTGGATTGCTTTTGATAACTTTGGCAACCCTGTCATAGGAGAACCCTTTCTTCATATACACTTTGAGATAGGTATGACCACATTAAAAATTCGACATGGAATTTCAGTATGTAGCTGGTAAATGTATCCTTCCATTATGTTCTGTGAGTTAAGACAAGAGCTGCATGTTTTTGTCTGTTAAGTTTTAGGTAGTGCTTAAAAGATTCACTGACAATGAGACATGGTAACTTATGGCAACACCCAGCCTAACTCAAAGAGGATAATGAGCATCAAAGAACCTCTTTATAGAGATGGCTTCAACTGTGGCAAACAAACCACTGAGCAGATGTCCTCATTTCTACCACAGATAGAATTCTGCCTAAAAAGGGTCAAGCTTGGATGCAGGCAGAGCCAATGGCCAAACTCTGCCTAGACTGGTTAAGCATGTCCTAAATAGTCCCTGCATCACAAATATACCTGTCACATATATTGGGCCAGAAGGCTGAAGAGGATGATCCAACATTATAGAGAGTTTTGGGTGACTATTCTCTATCTCTGTCATCTTCTCATTTGGAAAGCTACTAACTTGCATTCCCAGCGTACACAGTTAATAAAGTGTATTCCTTCTCAAGTCTCTGATGAAGTTGAAGACCAGGTAGCTTAGTTTTACAATGAAGCTTAATTGTTTAGGGGTTAAGATGTTGTTAGGTCTAGATAGATGTTCTAAGTTGATAATGACAAGATGTGATAGAGATTTATTTACATTCAGAATTTTAGATGCCCCAAGATAAGAAAGATGTTTTCTTCTAGGCTGTCAAATTCAAATAGCCAAAACACTAAGAATATAACCTTTATATAATTGCTGATTATGTCATGGTTCTTCTTGTTATAGGTAGTCTATTGTATATATGTGCAATAATATAAATGTAAATATAAAAAATAAAAATGTTTAATTAATACAAATACAAAATTATAGTTTTCTTTTAATATATTTGCATATTTAAAATTGGATTGAACAAGGAGTAGAGAGAAAAAGAGATAGGGATATGTAGGGCAGTTAGTTCTGAAAATGCCATAGATTCAATTTTCTTCCACATCTGTTTAATACTTTGTATTTAGTGAAGACTTGAACCTATTTTCTAATGGCAAACTGGTTTTAGAGAAAAATATGTAATCTTTTTTTCTAGGTTTTGATATTGATGAGTCAGTTTTGTTGTGTGTTTTTATGAGTTACTATGTAGTGATTAGCCATGTGACATATTTACATGTGCACGATGATCCAATTTTGGTGCCTTAAAATTTAGTTTGAAAGGAGAATGATGTACATGAGAAGAAAAATGCCACTTATTAAGGGTCAGGCACAATTTAAACTTTTTCCATATCATTTGTTCTCACATTAAAATTGTAAGCACCATATAATAATCTCTATTCTGTGGATCGAAATAATGAACTTGTGAGCATTTAAGTGGTTTGTTCTAGGTCACACAGACAGTAAGCACTCAATAGAGCTTAAATCTAAATCTATCTCGAATGGTTTTAAAGATATTCACTAATTCATTTGGGTAAAGAGCTCATTGTAAACCTAAAACACCTTGGTTGCTTTTTATTGGATATTCTATAATTGAATAAAGAGGTTTTTTTGAGAATAATAGATACCATTGGCTATGTTTCTACCATCCAAAATTAACAACCACTAACATATTTGAATGCTTGTATGTTTCTATTTCTTTAGCTGTGGATTTACAGGAAGAAACTTTGTATCTGTTGATATTTATAAAATGAAAAATCTGTATCTGAAAAAAATCAAGACATGCAGAACATTTCTACCATTGAATATTAGGTATGGTTAATCTAAACATCATATATTAAAGCGGGAAGTAGAAAGAAATAACTGAGATCCAAGAATGTGAGGGAGGGGTATTTATGAGGTCCTGAAGAGGTGGCTCAGTGGAGAAGATGTTTGCCATTGAAGTGAGAGGGTCAGAGTTCTGATTCTAGAACGCATATAAAAACTGAGAGAACATGCCAGGCAGCCTATGGTTACATATCTCTAATAGTAGACATAGAATTCTTGGGAATAAATTAGCTATCTAGAAAAGATGAACCAGTGAGCTTTGAGGGAACCCAGAGAACTTACCTCAGTACATAACATAGAGAGTTATAAAGGAAGACATTAAATTACAACATCCAATACTTATATATCTACAAATGTTCATACATATGATGTCATAACACATACATGCATGCATGCATACACACACACACACACACACAGAGAGAGAGAGAGAGAGAGAGAGAGAGAGAGAGAGAGAGAGAGAGAGAGAGAGAGAGAGAGAGAGAGAGAGAGAGAATATTACAGATATCAAATGAAAGAGGAGTAAGAGAAAATGTAGTGTAAACACTTTACCAAAAATGAAATTGTCTGATGGGATAACAATTGAGTTGTAATCTAAATAAATTAATAAAATTAAAAAAAAATGAAATTGTCTTGAGACCCTGCTTTGCCCTTTCTTAGATCTTCAGTTCTTGTGTTCTCCCTTGAAAGCACTCAGATGAGATACCTAGAACATGGTACATAGAGCAGATGGGATTTTTTGCAGAGTAAAGTGGAACACTCTCAAGGAATTAGAGTCAACAGAAGCCAAAGGGACTGCATTTTAGATAGACTTTGTGCTATTCCCTATGTTTGGGGGACGTACATCTTTCCTCGAGTGATGATTTTCCTGTTCTGGTGAGTAACAGGCCCATGAAGGACAACAGTGGTGAGTCTTGTTCTTTGCCATAGTGCCGTTGGGAAGACAAAGACGATACAAACTTCAGGTAATTCAAAGTGCCATGTCTCCAGTCAGGTGTAGGGACTGGGTGCAAGTCTTTTTCTTTTGGTCATTAACCAGGGCTTTATAGTTTCTGTTACTGATTTTACAAATTTATGATTATGAGGGAAGGGTCTGTTTCTAATAACTTTCTAGCCTACTGGATTCTAAGTAGTTATGTGACACAATCATGCCCAAATATGGTCTTTTGAAGCAAAAATTGAATATTGCTTCAATTTATATAACTAAAGCAAACAAGAAAATGTGATAACTTAACCACCATTTAAAAATCCATGTAATCTAAAGAAAAAGGGGCTTGGAAGAAATATTTTGCAGTTTGCTACTGGGGTCTCCCTCTAGCTTTCTTATAGTTACCCAGCCTATTGATCTATATGGAAAAAACATCAGCCTGAGATGTGGGGCATTGTCCTTCAGGGGCACCGAACACTTCACTCTGAATTGCCATATAATCCAGAGCTACTGACATATCCCTAATTGTTTGAATCTTTTGACTTCAACTGTATCCACCATGATCATTTCAGTGCCATTGAAGGTGGTATTTCCTTGTGTTTTCTATGAAAACCTTTGGTACTTAATGCATTTTGTTTAAATTATAATGTGCTGCATTATTTCCTTTCAGTTTTGGTTTTCTGACTCTTCCCTCCACACATCCCTTTCCGCCCTTCCCTTTCTTGCTCTCCTCCTCCTCTCTCTTAGCCTGGAGGTGTGCGTATACCCCAGGATCCCTATAAAAAGTTTATCACACTAGGCTGCGTTCGAACTTGTGCAACGTCTTCTCGTTTCAACTTCTCTGAGAGATGACACTGCAGGTGTAAAGCACCACCTCTAGTTGGTATTTTCCATTCTACTCAAAGTTTGGTTATGATTTCTTTATATTTTAATTTTGATGTCCCCCTTAGGTCTTTCATTATGATGTATCAGAAAGACTGCTCTTTTATGTCAACATTTCCTATGCTTAAACTAAAAGAATGGGGCGATAGAGCAGGTGGTTGTGGGGACACAGGCTACCGCCGAGCAGAGTCTTTGTGAATACAAGTGGTTTCTGTTGCTATTAAGAACCTCCCCGGTATACAGCTAGTTGTTAGACTCTAAGTTAACTTCAGTACAAGGGGCTAAGTTGTACCAATCCCACCTTTCCTGTTTCCTATGTGTTTGCTTTCCTGCTCCCATGATCTCAACCTTAGCAGGAACTCTGAATTAGAAGGTGTTGAAACAAGAAGGTAAGATGCCCTATTCTTTAGAGAGAATTCCCAGGATATTTTAAATTCATGGCTTTGACTCCAAGAAATATCTAAACTCTCTCTTCCCTCCCAGATGCTTCCTGTTATATTTGAAATAAAAATTGATTGTAAGAAAACACACCCACTTCTTTTTTATTTGCTTTTGTCCAACTTTTCCATGGTTGTTTATTATTATAATTTAAATATTATATAAGACACTGTGGCAATACTTGCCTGGAATCCTAGCACCGTGCATGGTAGAAAAATCAGAAGGTTAAAGTTATCTCAACAGTTCAAGACCAGAGATAGAGGAGACTCTTTCTGAACACAACAAAAAGGTTCTTAAGCTAATATGCATATTAACATACACATGAATCAAGGTACAAATAACAATACAACTAATTTTCAATTTTTTATTAATTTATCAGTTTTCAAATAACAGTTTGAGTATGTTTTCTGTTTGCTCTATTAAAAAAAATTATGAGCCAAAAAAAAAAAAAAAAAAAAAAAAGAAATTAAATGTGGAAATTCTTGAAGTTTTAAAAGATCTACCTAATTCTAACTTTAAAGTGTTTCAATATATCACTATTGCTCCAGATGACAAATCATTTGACCCCAAATTTCAACACTCATTCCTCAGCTTTGTAACTATGTTCTGCTATTATTTTATGATTATCCTGACCTTCCAGGAATTACATTATTTACTTTCTTATCCTCCTTTACTTTTTGTTCCCTCTGGTACCAGCTCAGTACTTAATGTACACCCAATGAATGAGGTGACAAATGGGCAAGGTGTTTGGAATGAAAATGCCACCCATAGGCCCACCAATAAGGAGTACACTATTAGAAGGTGTCTTCTTGGAGTAGGTGTGGCCTTGTTGGAGGAAGTGTATCACTGAAGATAGGCTTTGGGATTTTGGATGCTTAAGCCAGGCCTTACATCACTCTCTCTTTCTGTTGCCTTCGCATCTGGATGTAGAATTCTCAGCTGCTTTTCCAGCACCATGTCTGCCTGCATGCTGCCATGCTTCCTACCATGATGACAATGGACTAAAAACCTCTGAACTGTAAGCCAGCTCCAATTAAATGTTTTCCTTTATAAGTGTTGTTTTGGACAATAAAAACCCTAAGATCTGGACTTACACAAATTATGATTTGTATTCAACATAAAAACTTTGTTTCTAATACCCAGGATATTTTAAAGTAATACAAAGGTTTTACAAAGATTAGCACACTGATAAAATTTCTCAAGTTGAGGACAGTTTGACTATCTGGACTCTGGGAAATAGATATTTAATATAATCAAAAGCTGACTTATACTCTGCACTTAGAATGTTATTTAGACCTTTTCACTTACTAGACTTATAGCAACGTTGCCAGGTAGAATTACGTAGGGAGAGAATTTCTTTTACTTCTTTGGCAAACTTCTACCTGAAAGATAAAGGATACATTTGTAATAATTAGTCAACTAACACATTTCTCTCACATCATTTTTTCTTGAATGATTTTCAAGTTGTTTTTAATAATAAAATGTGAAGTATAAAACAGTAATAATAACAATTGCCATCACAAAACCCAAAATAAATATGACAGGTTTAAGTAAATATTTTCTTACTCCCTTTCCTATATGAAACCCTAGTATTGTCTGCAATTGTTTTCATGGCAACATGTGCGTTCATCCAGGCGCATCTTCAAGCTTACAGTTATTAACATTCCAAACTTGTGAGCATCCTTGACGGGCTTTTCAAGTTCTGTGTCCTCTACTTGACTTTCAGTCTCTGCCTGCTGACAATTACTGGAACACAGACCATTTTAAAGTATAATCACACCAGCAGAAAGGTTTGTTTCCCATTCTTTTGTTGCCTTGATACACTACTAGTTTCAAATGCCTAATTTAAACTTGAAAGAAAAATTGTGATGTCCTTGCTTACCAATTCTAGAGATCCAATAGAGTACCAGGATCTGATGTAATCATCTATTCATAGCTTTAGAGGAACAGTGAATAACTTAGGTAGGATAAACTCAGAATAGGTCAGCATCTTAAAAATGTACCCTGAAAATTCTGACAGCGTAGGTCTATCCCAAAGGACTTTTTCCATGCAGCTAGCAATAGTGTTTTTTTAAAAAAATAATTTTTATTTTTATATACCATGTCTAAGAATAAGTATTATAGATAACTCAAAAAAAAAAATCACTCGGTACCATGTAATAATTAATCTTGATTTTACTGAGTTGGAAAATTGGGGCTTCGGTTGACACTTAGTCAAATCCTAAAATGTCAAGCTAGAATTTGAATTGAGTTATTCCTGTTCTTACCACCATTATGAAACAATAATCATGTTCTTACTCTGAGCTGTCTGGTTTTTAAAGTAGTGGTGAGAACATAGTAAAATTCATCTCAAGGGTTCACGTCTGGTGTAGACTATTTTGATATAGCAGGTTTAAAGAATGTTTAGAAAAAAGGTAGAGAATAAAGTAAATAAGACATAGAACTAAGAAAAGTAGGATCTGAAGTTGAATTTGGGTTTATAATGACACCATCACGTAATTCTGTGAGTTGAGAGCAACTGAGAAGATGATAGAGGGCAATGAGATTTTTATGTCCACAGCAAAGAATTCTATACATAGAAGTAGCAATCCATAGAAAGATTATAAAGGAAGATCATATTTTAAAACATTGTGAAACAAAAAAAAAAAAAATGAGTTACAACAGGAGCTCTGAGTTTAGGTGGAAATCAAGGACAGAAGGAGAGGAGGTGAGAGATGAGGTGAAGTAATGGAGACCAGGTGATATCATACACGGAAAATTAGACTGGATCAATCCTGCACAACCACACAAAAACTTTTATGTTAAGTTTTATAACAATAAAACACAAATCAGGCTACCCAACCATTAAAGGATGGAACTGTACCACCAGGGCACTAGTTTTTCAATTCCCCATTAATTGAGAAGGATCCTGAGCCCATAGACATTTAATGTTACAGTCGCAAAACATCCCTCCATTTATTCAGTCTTGTACACAAAATACTATGACCCTGAAAACTTTCAGGCAAGAAGCTTGCACAGCAGCTGGGAGAAACTCAATTTCTAAGGAAAGTTTGGAGTACGCAGAGACCTGAAGACATCACTACATAATCTAAAAGAACAAGTTTGCTTTGAAAAGCCAGTTTGTTAAATCCAGAGAAATGTCCCCAAATCCCCACAATAGACGATGGATTGTACCCCAAGTTGAACCTCCATCAATGGAACTTGGTAAATGACTTTTGGATCAACTTAATCCCTTCCCTTTTCTGGCCAGTTTCACAGGAGCTATCATTTTAGAAGATAAGAGCTCTGCTGCCCCAATACCCATTTATCTCTCTCTCATCTTAGAAGACAGTAAGCCTCTGGGATGTAGCAAGAGTTTGTTGGTGCTTATGTCATACAATGCTTAAATCATCCTGTAAAATGAAGAGCAAATATATAGTTGAAATTCCTCAACTTTCTGAGGTCTAATGTTTTTAATACCTTTATTTTTGATCCCCAAGAATAGGTATATAATAATATTAAGTCTGAAAAACATTTATATAACTTGGTTTACAGTGAAACTCCATTCTAATAAATTTATTTCATCAAGTTTTCTGTTCAGCAGTTGCAATAAGGGTTGTAGTGTATACTAGAAGTTGCTAAGCAAAGGTTAACTTTGTTGTTTTCATATGCCAAGGAATGAATGTAACATAATGTCTAACAAATAACAGTTGAAAAATACTTGATTTGATGAATGAGTAAGTGATTGGATAGATAGATGAGCCAACATATGAGAGAGAGAGAGAGAGAGAGAGAGAGAGAGAGAGAGAGAGAGAGAGAGAGAGAGATATTAATGAATAAAACAATTCAGTGGCTTTTTAAAGTAAAGCAACTTGCCAATATGTATTGAGGAATGATTATTTTCTCTGATCAATGAAAATCATATAATTACATCCAATTCTGAGAAGTTATAATTCTATAATGTTTTACCACACATTGTAAGAGCCACATTATATACGGAATAATTATTTCCTTTTTGTACTCAAGCTTTAGCTTTATTAATAACTATATACATAAAATAATGTGAACTGTGACCTTCCAATTCACTGGAAATTAAATGGAATTAAATTCCATTTAAAGATGCCATAATATGCATTACCCTTCTATGTTTTAGTAGACTTTTGTTTTTATATAAAAACAGTATTAACTAAAGCTCTTCAGAACACTGAAGTTGTGATTTTTATTTTATAACTAAAAGAACTGATTGATTATTATTAAACTGGTCTAATCTCATTGTTGCATGAGTTTCTTTTAGGTGTATTCACTTGTGATGAATGGAAGCATCAGAGTAGTATAAATTCAATGAAACTGCTGCCAAATACTAAGTTTGAACCTGTGGAGACAGAGGGCGCTATGATTTGCAGATGTGATGTGCCCTTTAGAATGACCACACTCTTCTAAAGAGCCCTAACTGAACAAACCCAAAGCATTTACAGATTTTTTGTTTTCGTGACTCGTTAAAGTTAAAATTAATCTAATGACCCTAAGCCTATGATTCTTGTTTTATAGCATAGTTATTGATCAGCACAGCTGTAAACAAAACATCCTACATAATTCATTGATCAAAAATAAGATCTAAGAGCTTATTAACTGCATTGTCAAAAATGCTTGTTTGCTCCTAACCTGTTTTGCAACCTGAACTTTCAGAACAACAGGAACAAAAGGACTTCTTGGTTTTTACATCTCAGCAAGGTTAGATCAGTGTACTTCTCAAAGGGTTTGCTAGAGAAAATACACATTTGAAAAATACATTACTTTTGAATGAAGTATCCTAAACATCCATGCTAACTGGTTTTATCTTAACTTGACACAAACTAGTCTCATTTGGGATGAAGGAACCTTAACTGAGATACTGCCCCCTAGAAGACTGGCCTATGTGTAAGCCTATAGTGCATTTCTTGGTTGATGATTGATGTGGAACATTTGATCTCACTGTGGCCAGTGCCACACTGGAATGTTGGTCTTGAGTGCTCCAGGAAATCTGAGAAAGCCATGATGTGCAACTCAGTAAACAGAGTTTCTTCTTGGCTTCTGATTTTTGCGCCAGGTTCCTACCTTGAATTCTTGCCATGACTTCCCTCGGGAGTATGAACTGAGAGTTGTCAGCTAAAATAAAACCTTTCTTCCCCAAGTTGCTTTTGCTCATGGTGTTTCATCACAGCAGTAGAAACCCTTACTAAGATATCATATTTAATAGATTATCACAGCTTTAAATATTAAGAAAGCATGACCACTTAAGGCACAGTTTTTGATTTCTTAAATTTCTAACCATAATATTGGAAACTGATTAAGGAAGGAGTTAATATTCTGCAAGTACTTTTTGGATATTTCTTATAGTATAAGGACTCATGAATATAAATATTTGTTTTCTCACTACAATTTAAACAGACTGATGATTCAACTTCACATGTTTATTCAGAGTTTGCATGTATAGAGCCAGAATGCATACTGGGAAGATGGCCTTCTATTTACATTCATGGATTCTGATCTGTATTTATTTATCAGTTTTTTATTAATTTATTCTTGTTACATATCAATGGTTATCCCAGCCCTTGTATCCTCCCATTCCTCCCTCCCTCCCATTTCCCCTTATTCCCCTCCCCTATGACTATGACTGAGGGGGACCTCCTCCCCCTCTATATGCTCATAGGGTATCAAGTCTCTTCTTGGTAACCTGCTGTCCTTTCTCTGAATGCCACCAGGTCTCCCCCTCGAGGGGACATGGTCAAATATGAGGCACCAGAGTACATGTGAAAGTCATACCCCACTCTCCACTCAACTGTGGAGAATGTTCTGCCCATTGGCTAGATCTGGGTAGGGGTTTAAAGTTTACCTCCTGTATTGTCCTTGGCTGGTGCTATCTTATCTGGAGTGATTGAAAGGTACAATCCAAACAAGGAAACTTCTGAAATTGAATGATTGTGCTTTTAATAACTATACCAGAGCAAACATGACTAGGACAGTGGGGACTTAGCCTTTCCCTGTACTTAGAGGAATATATGACAGTTCTTGTTTAAACTGCTTTTTCTTGTACAATAATTCCCTTTATCAAGGAAGAATATTTGGGGAATTACTGTATCTGAATATATGTCAATATAAATTCTACCTCTCTGCCTTTTATTGCATCCATCTCATTGTCCACATTTATGTGGGAACTTCCATTGTCCTTTGGCAGTCTTGATTAATATTTTGGGGAAGAACCATAACTAGCTCTGAAACGGTTTCCTTCTGCTGTGTGTATGTGAAATATTTATCTTTCCAAATGTACCACAAGCTCTTTACAGTCAGGGAGAGATTCCTCACACCATTTTATTCCCACCAGATCAACAGGAATTAAAAGACATGAAAGTAGCTATATGCTTAAAAAGTCAAGTGAACATGGTTTACTTTTTTTCTTTTTTAAAATTGTAATTTATTCAGATTACATCACAAGTGTTATCCCCTCCCTTGTATCTTTCCATTCCCACCCTCCTTCTCTATTTCACCTTACCCCCCTCCCCTAGACTTCTGACAGAAGGAGACCTTCTCTCCAACCATATGACTACAGCCTATCAGGTCTCATCCGGATAGCCTGTTTGTACCTTCCTCTGTGTCCTGCTGGGCCTCCCCACCAAGGAGAAGTGATCAAATTGGGGGCACCAGAGTTCATGTCAGAGGCAGTCCCTGCTTTCCCCACAATGGTGGAGAACGAGTTGTCCATTGGTTAGATCTGAATAGGGATCTAGGTTTGCTGCATGTATTGTCATTGGTTGGTGCAACAGTTTGTGCAGGCCCCCCTAGGTCCAGATCAGCAAGCCTTGGTAGTCTCCTTGTAGGGCTCCTGAACCATCTGGGTCCTTCCATCTCCCCATTCTTCCATACCATTCTCATCTGGAGCCCAGCAGCAAGTCCCAACATCTGTCCTTATCCCCCACTGAATGGAGATTCTCAGAGGACATCTATGTTGGTCTAATACCCACTTACAAGTGAATACATACCATGTGTGTCTTCCTGGCTCTCGGTTATACATTTATCTTGAACACCTTACTCTTCTTTTCTCACTATGTTCCAGCTTTATTGACCTACTTATTGTTCATTAACTAAACATGCTGAGCATACTGAGTCTATAGTACTCTCATCCTTGTGGAGTGTTATGTGCTTTTGTTGTTTATTTGTAGGTTAAATTCTATTGTCTCTTATCATTTCTTGCTGTAAAATTACCACTCAGGAGCAAAGACAATACCCGCCACCACAACCCCCAAGCTTCATTTACATAAAGCCAACATCTTACTCTGTGGTTCTTATTCCCTTAGCCTGTAGTCCCTGCTTAATAACTTCGTTTATTATACTTTGTAGTTTTCATGTATCTTCCTGTGTTGAGTTGACACAAAACTATTATATTCTCAAATGTAGCTAATGATCCTCAAGACTTATTCATCTGTGACCCACATTTTTAAGTATGCTAGGTATATAGTCTACTCTCAACAAATTTATGTCTTTTGTAAACTTGAGAGTACAAGGAAAGAATGCTCACCTAAACAATGGCCATAAAAGAGAAAAATATTTTGCTGTTTATCCAAGAGAAAAACTAAATGATATTATTATAGCAGAAAAATTCTATTTTTGTTCTTGAGAGCAAATCCATCTTTGATCTTATTTTATATAGACTACTTAATGATTACCAAATTCACACACACACACACACACACACACACACACATCCTAGGAATTTTTTGTTTTTGAGAAATCTTTTAACATCTTTTACCCAAAGGGAACTAAACAGTGAAAATACTTGTTCTAAAATTCTTTCATGTATGAAGAGCAAAATATTTGTACTGATATAATGTACAGATTATTAAAAACAAGATATTAGGTCTTCAAATTAAAACAGTATTGAAGTAAAATATTGTCTTTCTCATGTACATGGCATCTCATGTCATACAGTGGCATCAGCAGCTGCTCCTATAAAGGAGCCATATGCCCAATGAAAACCATATGCTTTAAACAAAGTATCTGGATATATTTTTCTTTTGTAGTGACACTATAGATAAAAGTTAACTGCATCCAGTAAGTACTGCTTTTAGAGATTGGGATGGTTTAGGTATCTATTTGAATGCTTTGTCAACAGGATGTGTTGGAGTAGGTATGGCTTTGTTGGAGGTAGATGCTCCCCCCCCTCTCTCTCCCTCCCTCCATCCCACCTCCCTCCCCACCCCCATCTCTCTGCCTATGGATTAGGATGTGAAGTAGCTTTCAGCTATTACTCTGGAAGTTGAGTGCATGCCAGCACGCTCTCCACAATGATGATAATGGACTAAACCTCTGAAACCCTAAGCAACCTCACAATTAAATGCTTCTTTTTATGAGTTATCTCAAACATGTTTTTTTGTTGTTGTTGTTCATAGCAATAGAAACTGAGACAGAAATTTATACCAGAAGTAGGACATTGCTGTGCAAGCCTGATCATGCTATTTATTGGTGGAATGCAGACCTTTGGACTTGGGATTAGAAAAGCAGTTGAAGTCTTTAAATGGGGTTTAATGGGCCATACTAGGAGAAACATGGAAGACAGTGATGATGAAAGTAATGTAAGTTGTGATGACATAGCTGAAGAAGATTTAAAGGGGAAGAATATTAGTAAATGGCCTAGAGACTACTCAATATTTTGACAAAGAATGTGGCTACTTTCCTTTTTTTAATTTAATTTTATTAATTTATTCAGATTACAATTCAATTGTTATCCCATCCCTTGTATCCTCCCATTCCTCCCTCCCAACCGCTTTCACCCTATTCTCCTCCCTTAGGTCTATGACCGAGAGGGACCTTCTCCCCCACTATATCGTCACAGGCTATCAAGTCTCATCTTGGTAGTCTGCTTATTTTTTCCCCGAGTGCCATCAGGCCTCCCTACCAAGGGGAGATGGTCCAATATGGAGCACCAGAGCTCATGTTGTCTTAAAAAACTCCCTGAGAGTAAATTGAAGAGTTTTGGATTAATAAAGTTGGCAGAGGGGATTTGAAGACAGCATAGTATTGACAGTCATGTAGTTATTAGTGATTGCTTTTATGTAGATCTAGTATGAAAAGGAGCAAGCAGGGCAAAGAAATTCACAAAATGTCGTTTGAGGAGAAAAGCAATACTAGGAAATATTTTTTGAGCCAAGTCCAGTGCTCAAGAAAATAAGTTTGCTTAAAAAATGACTGATGTTGAAGGACTTGAGATAACGGTGACTTCAGGGTAAGAACCCACCCAGATAAGATACCAACTTCTGAAAAGAAATTAAGCCAAAGCTTAATCAGTGAAGGAAAGCATGAAAAATAGAAAGCTGATGCAAATTACCCTAGCAAGCAACAGAACTTGACAGCTTAGGGTACATGGCCCTGACTATAAAGTCAAGGATAAAAGAAAGGGGTCATAGGATCTTCCTCCATAGCTAAAGGAAGCCACTGACTCCAGGCGTATGCAAAGGATGCTCCTTCATTGAAGCTCAGAGAGGCTATTGCATGGTGTTGTGAAGGTGAAGTCTGGATTGATTTGGAGACCCCAAGATGTTGGAGACGTCAGAGTCATGGGATACCTGTTAAGGAAAGCGGCAGACCAGGTATGGAACTAGCCTGTGAGATAGAAGTATGTTGCAGTCAACAAGGCTCAAAGCAGTTAGAGATCTGAAGTTAGAGATGTCTTTGACTTTGTGACGTGTCTTCCTGGGTTTTGGACTTACTTTGGTCTAGTGTTTCCTCACTAAATACCCTTCCTTCCCTTTTGGAATGGTAATGTTTATTTTGTGCCAGTGTATGCTGGAAGGATGTGATCTACTCTTTTATCTTGATTTTCCAGGAAGGTGGTGCAGTGACGATAATGCCATACATCTCAGATCTCAGGAGGGACTTTGAAGTTTAGAATTTTAAACTGTTGAAACTCCAGAGACTTCTGAAGTGGGACTGAATGTATTTCTGCATTTGATATGGCTAGAAGCCTATCAGACTCAAAGAGTGGAATATTGTGCTTTGAATATGAGTGGACCCCACAGGCTCATATATTTGAATGCTTATTCTCCAGTGAGTATAAAGTTTTGAAATAATTAGGATTAGGAGGTGGTGTTGTATTGGTGGAGGTATGGCCTTGTTGGAGGAAGAATGTCACTGGAGGTGGACTTTGACGTTTCAGGAGGCCATGAAAGATCTAAGTGCTGTTTTCTCTCTGTCTCTCCATCCCTCTCTCTCTCTGCCTATCGACCAAGGTAATATATATCTCAGCTATTTCTCTAGTACCTGCCTGCCATGCTCCTTACCATGATGATAATGCGTTAAACCCCTGAAACTTAAAACAAGCTCCAGTTAAACGCATTCTTTTATAAATGTTTCTCAACAACAATAGAACAGTAACTAAGACAGAGATCTGATAGAACATCTTTTTTTTTTTTTTTCTGAGCACCATCTTGCTCCGTATTTCTTTTCTAGAAGTGCCAGCCCTGTGATTATGAAGGCTGTATTTTCTCATCTATAGTAGCATGGCTGACATGGAAAATGTTACCCCTACTATGTAGCAGGGAGCTGAAATATGACTCATGCTTAGGCCATCTTAATAGCTTAATGTGTACATCTAACAAAACTCAGGCCAATGGAAATCTTTGCCACACTTTTGTCATATTTGAAGTAGAAGTCGTTGATTTGGGGCCTCAAAAGCATTTGAACTTTAAAATCTCAATTCTCCAGTGTCTTTAGGAATGCAATAGTGAACAAAAAGATAAAATAAAACTTAGTAACATATACAAGGAAAGTCCCCCAAAATGTGACTATATTTGAATACTGGGGTTCAGGTGCTAAGACTTATTGAGAAAGCACACAACGGTCCTCACGTTTCAATATTGGAAATACAAAGTCCTAGATGAATGGCCCATGGCTTAGATCCATTATTCATTTTTGACATCATTAAAAAAACTCTGATTTATACATTATACATTAGTACAGATTCACCTTTTTTGAAATCTTCATGGATTTGTAGCCAAATTCCATTCCGTCTCTCTTCTGTTTTATGTCTTTTTGTGTTCAGTCTTTTGTAACTATAGGTAATACTGTATTATAAACACACACACACACATACATAATGTATTTACATATAAATTTATACAAATTTATTTATGTGAGTGTGTGTGTTTGAATGGATGCATACACACACACACACACACACACACACACACACACACACACGTACATATGCATGCCATGTTGGTGCACTGTCTGTGGCGGCCAGAAGATGGTTATGATCTATGAAATGTGTGTGCCCAGAACTGAATTCTGGTCCTCTGGAAGGGAAGTAAATACTCTTACTCTTTTATCCATATTCCTTGACTCGAGTGTTAGTGTGTGCATCTTGTGTGAGGTACATGGTTGTGAACTTGCACGTGGAGGATGGCATTTGGTGTTATTTTGTTTCTTTATCTTATTACTCAAATCTAGAATTTACCATTTTGCATGTACTGACTGGCCATCAAGTCTTCAGGATCTGCCTGTCTCTACCACTACCTACAGCCCAACACTAGCATTGCAGATGCTTGCCGTTGTGGCTGGCTTTCACACGGGTACTTAGAATAAGACCTCAGATCTTTCTACTTGAACAGCAAGCACTTTACACACAGAGACATCATTTTCTGAGCTCCGGAGATGTCTCTCTATAAGCCACCACTCTTTGCTAAATGTAAACCTAGCTGGTTACGCTAAAAACTCGGTGTAACCAATCTTCATGTGCGAATACATAACGAGGAGTAACTTCAGAAAGTAGGAAAATAAAAAGGGACCATCACACATTGGAATAGAGGTGCAATCCAGAAATAAATAGCAGGTAAGAAACATATGAAGGAGAAATTGGGAAAAATGAGGGGCTCTAATTCTGTATTCTATATTCTAAATATAGAATAAAAGAAGAGAGTAGATAGCAGTAAGGACGTCTACAAAAGTCAGATGAACCTGTACTGTTCTCTAGATGACGAGCACACCAATTGGCTATCAAGTACCAAATGTTCAGCTCTAAAAACATGTACATAAAAGTATCATTGAACAGACTAAACAAATTATATTTATGTATTTAGGAATATGTATATGTATGTCTGTGTATACATATATGCATACGCATACAACATAAGTATAGTGTCAACAGTTTGGCAATTAAAAGAAAAGAGGTCATGAATTTGAAAGAAACCGAGGAAGGCTGTATGACAGCTTTGAGTGGAGCAATGGAAAGGGAGAAATGATGTAATTATATTATAATCTCAAAAATAAAAAAATAAAAATTTGGTTGCTTAATTGTTGTAAGCACGTTGTTTCAGGCTTGTAATCCTAGATTTCTGAGATGTCGAGGCAGGTGGATCACAAGCTCAATAATAGCATAGACAAAACAATAAGAACCTGTGTCCAAATCAAAAGCAGAAAGGGAGCTGAATATGGGCTGAATATGGGCTGGGGGAGGTACATGTGTTCAAAGTAGATATATACTTAAACATTTTTTTTCTTCGTGATTCCATGATTATGTGGAATGATCATATGCAAATAACATTTTATGAAAAAGGAGACTAAGGCTATATCAGTAACAGAGCATTTACTTAGTCTTAATAAGGCACTGTATTTAATCTGCAGTTGAAAAGAAAAACCCCAAAAAATGTATAAAAGCAAACAAACTAAGACATGATCATTGGCTAAATAGTATTACCAGTTATAAGCCAGAAAATGGTCTGTCTCAATCTTGTTTATAAATGAGCCTGGTTCACCAGATGTCACTCCTGATATTTGGCAGAAATACTAATTAGGGGCAAATAAGTAAGTTTAGACAAAATAAGTCTGACCTTGAAAGCCAGCACTCTTTTATTATGTTTTGTTTCTTTCTAGAACATAAGGATATTTTCTGGTCATCTCCATGCCTTCTCTGTTGCAGCAGCAGGTCTAATCTCTTTCTTCCCACAGAAGGCAATCATTGTTTCAACACATCTTTCAGCTAGACAGATTGTAGATCAATGGTTTTGTGGCTGGATTGATGTCCCTTTCCCACCACTAGAAACCTTGTATGGTTCCAGAAGATGACCGATGCGGGCTTCATATCCCTCACTACCAGAAGTCTTTGCCAGGGTCACCCTCGTAGATTCTAGGGCAGTTCCATTGCATTAGGTTTCCATGTCACCCAGAAATGCCCCCTCACAATTCCAGCTATACCCCTTAGTATTCTTTCCCAAAAGCAGGGACAGAAAGAGTCAGAGACAAAACACCAAGCTACACAACCCTAATATATGCAGAGGACCTATCTCAGACCCATGCTGGTTTCATTATTGCTGCTTCAGTCTCTGTGAGCCTCTATGAAGCCGGCTTAGTTGATTTTGTGGGCTGTGTTCTTGTGGTGTCTTCAACCCCTCTGCCTCCTCCAATCCTTCCTTCCACTCTTCCACAGCGCCTCCCTGAACTTTGCTTCATATTCAGCCATGGCTCTCTGTGTCTGGGTATATCACGGTTTATAAATGAACAAAATACCTCACATCCGGATGTATCTCTTTTTAATTTCATTTTGTTCCACTCTGTCTAGTTTGATGCTTTTATTTCTGAAAGCAAGGAGTGTCAGAAAATACAAAAACTTTCTGTGGCACTGGTGATCCTAATAGGTGACTTGATTTCTGATCATGTAAAATGTGACAAACTTTCATAGTTTCATCATCCATATCAGTTTCAGGAGATTATTTTAGATGAATTCATATAAAATTGCATTGAAGATGAAAATCAAGCAAGAAAAATGAGTAATATTTCTGTCATTAAAATTATGTCATTAGCAGACTTTCTAAGTGGCCAATACATTAAAGCTTAAAGCTGCATGTTTGTCTCAGTTCTTACCAGAGCAGACATGGCTTTACCTAAAGTATATTAGATAATATCACTTAGAACAGACATGGCTTTACCTAAAGCATATTAGATAAGATTCACTTTCCATGAATACGAGCTAAATTTTAAGAGAAAAAAGGCCAGGGGATTCACTTTCCTAATGGAATTACATTTGTTTGAACTTACTCAATTATTTTTCAGTATTTTAGGTTCAGCCTTCTGACTATTTGAGCCATTAAGGAAACTATAATAAGGCCAATTATTTAATTTACATAGCAAAGAATCCTCTGACACATTAGAATTGAAACATGTTCCCTTGTTTTAAATGTCCATACTACTTATTCTAAGCTATTGTGAGCCTTGAGCATTGAAAGAGATAGCATAAGTTCTGTGATGTTGGCACCAGACTGGATACTAAATGGTTTGCAGCTCTCCATCATACAGCAAGTTAAATTGTCCTGTGGCTTAGCATTCCTCAGTCATCTATTTTCTGATTCTCTATTCTCACTTCTCACCATTCAGTTACAACTTCACACTATGTAGTCTAAACATATTGAACCCATTAAAGTTTCCTAAATATGTCTCAACTCGTGTGAGCTGTGAACGTAGGCTTCATCTGCCTAGCATATTTCCCTCACCTCTCTGGAACTGTGACACATCACTTTTAAAGATGAACAAGTTTCCATTAGGTTAACAGGGAATGTGGCTTAGTAACTCTTGAATCAAGTATTCCAGATGTAATTTTGCTTTGCACAACTATGAATGGTATTGAATGTATGATTGGACTTGCAAGTTTTGACTGCACAGTGATGTAAAGTTAAAGCCCATTCAGTAGAAACTAGAACTGAAATTTAAAATTTGGTCCATTTGTGGATTAAATATTCTGAGGTCAGCATTCTTTTAAGATCCTGGCCTGTGACAGCAAGCCTCAGCCTCCAGTAACCCATGCTATCATGAGGAGAAGCAATTGATATTCTACAGTTCACTGTGTTGTTGTGTTGTCATGGAGTTAATTAGGTCTAGTAAACATAAATTATTCCCACTATTTCCAACTTTGAGGTCTGTTAAGATGAAACCTATTATAAGTTGAAGAGGAATCTATAAGCCACATCCTTATGATGAGAACAAATGGGATGATCATTTCAGTGAGAAACAGTGTTCCTTTGTGCTTTCATATTTTCTTCAACTGAGAAAGCACTGAGAGTTTGTGCTCTTTCCCAGTACTCACCGGAATAATGTGAACCACTACAGCAGAATAAAACCAGCACGCCATCAAGTGCATTACAGCTTCATAAAACATAGTGTTCTTGCTTCCATTCCTACAACTACACACGATGGCAGTTCTGAGTCTAGAGTAAAACTACGTAAGAATCTAATTTACAGTTAGGTTTGGGACAATTCTCAGCTACATCAAGCTAGTGCTATTATCTTCTCCTCCTCTTCCTACACGTGTCCCTTCTGTTATGTACACTGCTATGTGAAATGCAATTGAATGCTGCTCCTGCTGCTGTGCATTCTTTTACCTATTCCTTCCAGAAGCTTCACTGAACATCTATTGTGGATCAGCCACTGAGTCACCTGCATGCTGTGCTTTGTTTACTGTGTAACCTGGAGGCACTACGGAATAACAGGCATTCAGACCGTGGGGTTTTAATCCGGATGAAGCATTATTAGCTGCTGTGCAACATGCCGAGGTAATCTTTAACCTCTCTTATGCTCACTTCAGTATCTTCAGTAGATAGATAATAGTATCCTAGTTCTCTGGATTCTTTGTAAACCTTAATATAAGATCTTATTGTCAGGTGATAAGCTTATAAAACTTGGTATACATTTTGTAAATATTAATATTATTAGCCTGAGAGCTTCCTAGTTTATTCTGTCATTTAAGAGAATCCTGAGTCATCTAAGGAGGAAAACATAAAGGAGAGATTCCACAGATCAGATTGGCTTGTGTCTTAATTGTTAATTAATGAGAAAGGACCCAGCTCTTTGTATCTCTGGGCTTTTGATCCCACCCTGTATAGGAAAGCTCTCTGGCTTCCTTCTTGGTTTCTATTTCAAACATCTGCTTGTGTGCCTGCCCAGACCCTCCTTCAATGATGATGAATCGTAACCTGGAAATATGAACCAAATAAATCTCAGCTTCTTCTATGTTCCTTTTGTGTTTATTATCACAGCAATAAAATGAAGTTAGAAGAAAGAAACAACACAAGAAAACATAAAAAATGAAAGACGATAAGATATGGTGAGTTCTAGAATAACCAAAGTAGGTGCATAAGAAAAAGCAGAGAATTCAGACTCAGTAAATGACCAAGGAGAATTTATTCACAAAGTGGCAGTTGAGTTGGCATGCACAAGAGAGAAGCAGAGGTGGCCTAAGATGATAGCAGAAAGATTTCTGGAGTAAGGGTTGGATGGAAGTGCAGACACATAGCTCATTGTAGAAACTGAAAGGGCAAAATTCCAATACTACCCATGATGAGAATCTGATGGGTAGTTTTTAGAGGACCATTATCCTAGGCCTAAGGGCTGCTGCAGCATCTGCTTTACATGAGGGCATCTCTGTCTTTGAGAACTACAGATGTCCCATGGTGTGTTTATCTTTATAAACCATGGCAAATATAACTAGAATCCACCCACCCACAAGAGGATCTGTAGATCTGGGACTCACCCAAATGCCGCTTTCATGGTGAAGACCCATTTTATGTGAGAAGTTCTCAAAAGATCCATGATCCCCAATGCTCAAGACATTTGAGATGCTTCTTATATTTACAATGCATTATCAAAGTATTTTAAACATGTAAACTTATCTTTAGACACACGCTTTTTGATGGATTAAGTAGACTCCAGTCATTTTGCATTTTCCTTGCATTGAGAACTTTTATATACATTTTCTGAATGTTGCAATAAATGTTATGTGTAAACTCTGGCTAATAGCAATGTCTATTGGTTAGTTTATAGTTTTCTGTTTTAGAAGTTTGGGTGCAGAGGAATTGGTGTTTCAGTCCTGAATATCATAAGCTGAAATCAAGTTTTGTAATGCAGTCAAGAGGTATCTTGGGCTCACATTGTAGTGGTAGATTGCAGGACTATGGTCCTTTGTCTTCTGTAAACATCTTCCTTCAACTTCTAAACATTATCCACATTCTTCTTATCAGCATTCTCTGTGTGCAAGGCCAGTAGCAGAGACTCTTCCCCTTGAATCCCCCTTACTCTTAAATTCTTTCTGGAAAAACTAGATGGCTTTTAAGGGTTAAACTCAAGAGGTCAGACACACACCCAGGTAGCTTCCCTGTCTTCCATTCAATTACACCTTATGCCATAACCTAATCCTGTCTCAATTACAATGTTCAAAGTGGTCTCTTTCATTGGAGGGCAGAAGCAGAGATTGTTCAGACATTTCTTCAATAAGACTCCAAGCTAAAGGTTTTTTTTCTCTGTAAATCAGAGATGCTAATACAATTTGATATTCAGATTTCTGTGATAAAGACATGGCAGTATAAAAGATGTGCTGTGGTCACTGGCAGACTATTAAAAAGAATCACTGATACCACTCACAGAATAAGGACCATTGAGGACTTATTGCCATCTCTTGCTTTAAATTCCTTAGTGTTAATTATGTATAGCCTCTGGCACTCCACTGAGCTTCTATACTGATGTCTTCTCCCTTATTTGAACATGAAATGGAGATCGTAATTTGCCTAAAGAGCCCAGGGCATTCTGGCCATCACAAAATCCCTTGGAAGAATTTATTCTCCACTTGTCTCTTGGAATGTGGTTCCTGGAATCAATGTAATGAGATTTCTATATGTGTCCCTTTCAGTGATACTCACACACATAATTACATACAGAATGAATGTGCACTCGGGAAAGTGACATTTTGTGTTCTAATTATATAGGCTGCCTTTACACCTCAGTCTTAGTAAGAGAAACTGTGGGCTGGGGCATTTCCCATGACATGCTGGAGACCTAAGTCAGAGCAGGCTCCTGGAGAATATGAGAGGCACATATCCCATGTTATTTGTTCCAATCATTCCTATATGGACTACTTCTCCTCCATCATTCCCATGAAAACTTGCTCATTTTTTTTTATCTGAGCTGCTTCTCTCTATCACACGAATCCTCAGAGCAAGCTCCTCCTGCCATGTGTTTTCTTTACCCAACCCATCATGATCGGCTTCTCTTCTCTTCTCTCCTCTCCTCTCCTCTCCTCTTCTCTTCTCTTCTCTTCTCTTCTCCTCTCCTCTGCTATTCTCTCCTCCTCTTCTTCTTTTCTTCTTCTTCTTCTTCTTCTTCTTCTTCTTCTTCTTCTTCTTCTTCTTCTTCTTCTTCTTCTTTCTCTCTCTCTCTCTCTCTCTCTCTCTCCTCTCTCTCTCTCTCTCTCTCTCTTTCTCTCTCTCTCATAATCTTTCTGTGACTCCTCAAGCCAGAGAGCCTTCACTCTACCTCCTCTCCTCTTCTCTGCCCAGTGTTACCAACTCCATTATTCAATAAGGGATAATTTTGGAGGCAAGATTACACAGTAAAGACCTAGGGGGACAAGCAAGTCACAGTTAAATACAAAGCACCACAGTGCAACAGGGTGCAATGCAGAATCTTGGGCAAGGGTGAGTTCATGAGAAATGGCCTTGTTAGGAGACAATTTGAGTGAGACAACTCATTTAATTGGGAGGAGAAGGGGGTATTTATGCCCCTGGAGAGGTGGCCTGGGTCTTTGGGGCAAGGTTTGTGTGGACATGTAAAATTGGCCAGGCAGATGTGTTAGAATATACAGGAGATTTAGGGTTGTGGTGGGAGGACCACTTACAATGTCAAACAATGAGTGAAGTGTGAAGGTAATACATTCTTACTAGGTTTGATGGTGGGGCAGCCTACTTTATGGTGCCAGGTTGGGAGTGCATAGGGCTCCAACTCTTGCTGTCCTCATCTGAGTTATCCAGGGTTGAAGCTCTCCCCAACCTTTCCTCCATAATTCTGAGCAATTACAGTCCCACACTCACAGACTTGACCATACTGTACAAGACTCTACCACTATGCTATACCACCACTCCAAGCTTGTATTTCTTAGTTAAAAAAATATACTGTGTTTGGAAACATTTTGCTTTTGCTCCTTTATCTCCAGTTTATTTTAGAGAGAATTAATTCTAGGTGAATCCTTAAATCTCTTTTTCTTTTGTCTCAGAGGTCTTATAATAATGCTGTAAAGTGTGAATCTTGGTATGTGATGTTTGGAAGCAATATGGTGACTTTCCCTTGGCCCGAGTATTTCTCCTGATGGAGGAATGAAGGTTACCAAGCCTCTCACTTTCATCTGTTATAGCTGCTATGCTTTATTAAATAAAGCCATCTTACCCTAGAAGTGGTGACCTGGCAGGGAAAAAGCAAAAGAGAGCTACAAATTCCAACCACCAGCATCAGTAAATGACTCTCACAAAACAAGAAGCTGACATACGGAGTAGTCCCTCCCACTGAACACCCGGAAGAGCTCACAACACGTGCTTGGTGACATTCAGTGTCTCACTCACTGACATGTAGAGTCAAGGTTGAGCTATTTTTGTCATGTTTAAAGATAATGCCTTGATTTTCCTTTCACTTTTCTTTCTGAATGTCACATGTCATTTTCCAGTATTTGATATGCATTCCAAATAAAACTTTGCTCATATAAAGTGTAATTTTATTCTTTTTAAGAAAAGTGTTTATTGTACATTTTGGTACCTAATGTTCATTTGGCTAGTCAGGAAGTAGTTTATTCACTGAACACTCGTTGAACAATTACTACTAAGCATTAGTTTGGCCATTATGAGTGTAGAGCAAGGTGTTAAAAACAAACCAAGCAAAACAATAACAACAGCACAAACAAAAGGAAAACTCTCCAGATCACCACTGACCAGTTGGAAAACCACAGGGAGTGGTTTTTAAAAAATGATACATCTTTGTTTTTGAATCAAAGGTAATTAAAATCTCTCTGCTTTATATATTCATGGTGAAAGTGAACGAATATGCTCTTCTATTGTGTATGCTAACTTTCTAATTCCTGTTACATGCTAGAACTCTAAAGAAACTCATGAAGGGGAACAGATACTTCCATTCCTCTCTCTTTTGAGATGCTGAAGTGGAGCTCTTTACAACTGGTCATGTCTGTGATCCCTGCTGCCACCAGAAACTACGGATAAGTCCATGATCCCTGTAGCCTCTGGCTACTATGGGTAGGAAGCTTCTTTCACAGTGATAGTCATGACTACACACTTATAACTGTGAATGAGTGAGAGAGATAGTAAAGGCTTCTATGCCAATTGAGCCATCCCTCCTGCTCCCCAAAGAGAAAAATACAGTCCCAACAAGAAGGCATTGAAGATGGTCTTTTAAAATTGTGATAAAGGTGCTGAAGTGTAATGCCTTTAAACTGATGGTTTCTGGCCAGGGGTAGGGGTGGGGTTGAGGGGATAGGGTAGGGAAGGACTGAGTATTTTGTAAGGGAGTTTGGCCGTGCTCCAATAAATATATAGCAACACAAGTTTGGCTTAGGCTTAAGGGGTTTTTGTTTGTTTGTTTGTTTGTTTTGTTTTGTTTTTATGGGAAGGTTGACCTGGGAGGAACAGAAAGCAAAGCTGATCAGGACTCACTGTATGGAATTGCCAAATAATGAATAAAAGTATCAGGTTGTGGGGAAAAAGGGGGACACTGATTAAATAATGAAATATTGAGATAGAAACCAGAAGTAAAGGGCACAGAAAATGAAGGCGAAAATAAAACAGACTACAGAAAGAAGAGCAAACCTTACACACAACAAATATTATTTAAACTGAATCTCAACAACTGGATCAATGTGGTGGCACCCAGGGCTGTGACCAGGTCTCTTACTTTCTGCTACCCAAGGTCATGTGAGAATTAAGAATAAAAGAGTACAGGAAGAAATGCTCTGCAGGTAATTAAGAAAGTTGATGCAAGTGTTCCTCAACCCATAACTTAAACTTTGAATCTGTCCTGGCGAGGTGGAGAAATCACATTTGCTGTGCTAGTTCCCTCTAAGTAGCCCTGTATTTTGTAGTTTCCATTATCTTGCCATCTGACTAATGAAGAATTATTATGGCAAAGAAATCTTTTGAGGCAGTTTAAACTGGCAAAATGCCTAAAGGGGAGCAGAGGACGTTTTCAATCTGTAATCAGGGACTCCTAAATGTTAGGAGAACATCATTTTGCTCCCAGCATCCTCCCACCTGCGCCACAATCATAATGCATCTCTCTCTCTCTCTCTCTCTCTCTCTCTCTCTCTCTCTCTCTCTCTCTCTCTCTCTCTGTCTCTCTGTGTGTGTGTGTGTGGAGTGGGGTAGAGAACAAACAACACTCAGCTGTAAGGAACCCTGTTGAATTCCCAGCAAAGCATGCATTTAATAGATGTTAGACTTGGAACTGGATCAAAAGTGGGTCCCCAGAGACTGGCAGCTGTGTGTGACTCAGAGGTAAGCTACAGAATATGGACTATATTTTGCAGGAAAAAAAAAATGCTAAGCAATTAACAAAAAGAAAGATGTGAATGCAAGAGTTTCCCCTGGTGAAACAGAAAAACAAATTTGCCCGTGTATCCCTACAGCAGAGCATGGAGGCTCGTCTATTTAAGCAGAGAATCAGAAGCAGTCACGAATCGACAACAGTTCTCTCCCGTCAAGATGAGCAACCTTTTCTTTTATATTCACTTGAGATCTCAGTCAGAATTAGGAAAACAAATGGGGCTTAATGAAGGGAAATGGTGCCCTGATACATTTCGGGAAATTTTTAGTGAACCCTGAAAGATGATTAATCTAAAATCACAATGGAAGAAAATTAAGTTCTATTTAAGCACAAGCAATGTTTGGGGTTAAAACACTCAATGAGACAATTACACACACACACACACACACACACACACACACACACACACACAAAATTATACATTTTAAAGTAGTCTGAGAAATAAGGGATTTATGTTGGTTTCTTCTTCTGTGGATTATTAATTTCAAAACCATGGTTGATGATATAATTGCTCTATTATTTATCTGCTTCTGTGGAAGGAGTTATCGCTAAAATTTTTAGCATAAAACACATTATTTGCCAGTGATTTGAAGCTATGCTTCAGGAATGGCTTAGTTGTATGGTCCAGTGGGGAGACTCCTGGGACACTGAGGTGATGGTGCTAACTGAAGCAGTGAACATACCTCATTGTAGAGCAAGCCTCCTTATTTAGATTTAAATTAGTTACTTGAAATCCTATAGCTGTTACCCAATACATCTCTGAATTTGACTGTAACCATCTAACCAAGTACTTCCGGTCACTGATTTTCTAGCCTTTCTCTGAAATTATCATTCTCAAGCTCATAATCTCAGCCTTATCTTTCCTTTCTTTTCTATGTAGTTTTATTTATTGCAAATACATATGTACTATGTAGATCACTCACTTATTTAGTATAATATATATATGTGGTCATAGTTAGTTATATGATAATCTCATTTGCTTTAACTTCCTACAGGATACATTTATCATTCTGTCAGTACCCACGACCTTCAGTTCATTTGTCTGGCTGTTGTACAGTCTGTTGTGTTACTATAAATGGTTAACGGACACATTTATTTTCTCATTGGTTGGTGGTGTTAAGATTGCTTTTGATATTTTGCATGAATAATAATTGTTATAGTCTATAAAAAGAATTAGCAACATAGACTTCAATACAATTTAAAATGTCTATTCTAAAGAAGACTCGTTCAGGTAAAAGTCACAAAAGGGTTTTTCAAATGCTTGTCAGTTTGGAAGCCTGTTGTCCACTTAGTACAAATTAATTGCACTTGCACTAAATAGTCCAGAAATAGAGCTCCTTAGCATTTACCCAGAGGAATTACAGACTGTCCTCACAAAACAAACAAAGAAAACACACACACACACACACACACACACACACACACACACACACACACAGAGTTTATCTTACTGTATTCATAGTTTCCCAGACTTGGAAGCAGTTGAGTTTCCTTTTAGTAGTTGAGTAGAGAAATGAATAGGGAAATAAAGTAACATGCCAGACAATAAAATGTTAGCCAACGCTAAACAATTATGAGCTACTTTGCCATGCTAAGACATGGAGGAAAACTAGGTGCACGTTACTAAGAGGAAGTTGTTCTGAAGAGGCTACATACTGTATGATCATGAGCATGGGCCATTCTGAGAAAGGAAACAAGAGGGATACAGTTTTAACCTGTCATGTCAGTCCAGCCACATAGCTAGAGGAAAAAAAAAAAAAAAAGGAGTGAATTATCAAGGTGCAGCAGAGGTTCAGGCCAGCTACACTGCTCTTTATAACACAGGATAGCAAATACATGTTATCACACATTTGCCTAAATCCATAGGAAGACCCTCAGTTCAGTTACGAAAAATTCATAGCACAAGCCTGGCCTGATAATGGATGGATATGGTTCAGTTGCAACTAGGACCACTTTGGTGCAAGATAATGAAGAAGTGTTCATGGGAGATAGAATTTTTTATGCAAACACTGGTTTTTATTGTGAATCTAATCTGTACTAAAATTGAAGACAAATTTATTTCAAATGTTATTTTATTTATATCTTTTTTTAAACACATTTTTATTGAAAGATAAAATAATTCATATTACATCTCATTTTCTATCCCATCCCATACATCCTCCCATTCTTCCCTCCCTCCCACTTTCACCCCAATCTCCCTTCCCTATGACTGTGACCAAGGGGGACCTCCTCCCCCTGAATATGGTGCTAGGGTATCAAGTCTCTTCTTGGTAGTCTGCTATCCTTCCTCCGAGTGCCATTGGGCCTCCCCAACAAAGGGACATGGCCAAATATGGGGCACCAGAGATCCTGTGAAACTCAGTCCCCAGTCTCCACTTAACTGTGGAGAATGTTCTGTCCCTTGGTTAGATCTGGGTAGGGGTTTGATGATGGTTGCATGTTTTGTCCTTGGTTGGTGCCTTTGATCAAGCAGAACCCCTGGGCTCAGATCCACCCATCATAATGTTCCTCTTGTAGGTTTCTAGGACCCTCTGGATCCACTTACTTCCCTATCCCCTATATTTTTCTCACCTAGAGTCTCAATAGGATGGTCTCACCTCTATCCCACTTTCCTGGTAGGTGCAGATTTTGATGGGACCTGCCCCTTGGGCTAGTGTCCAGTTATAAGTGAGTATTTTATTTATATCTTTAAAGATTTATTTTTTATGTTGTATCTGTTTATGTATATATGCATTCACGCACGAGGGTGCCTCTGGAAGCCAGAAGAGGGCATTGCATCCCCTGGAACTAAGATTACAGGCAATTGTTACTCAACTGATGCTGATGCTGACATCTAAACCCTATGTCTCTGCAGGGGTAGAAAGTGCTCTTAACTGTGGAGCTATCTTTCCTGCCCCAAAATATTGTTACTAAAACGTGTCACACTTTCTGAACAAGTAAGTAATCTTGAGAAATTTACCTGTGTTACAATTTAGTCAGATTTGGATCATTTTATCACTTTAATTGGTTTCACCTTTTACAAAACCATAATTTTCAGTTTTTTAAAAATGTTACCTGAATTATCTCTCCCTCCTATAGGATTGGAATTTGAAACATATTTTTATATTCATGTGTCTCAACCATTTTGCAAAACCAATCATGTAGGTGTTACATAGTATCTTATACATTCTGGGTAGTTTTTGATATTTCTTATCTTTCTTTTTAGTATCATGTATTTTATTAAACAATAAGTATTTTGCTAAGATATTTGATCAGCCTTACTTTTATAGTAGCTATAAAGCAAGTTGGATTTTTATACGTTTAAATTTATGTACTTTGTGCAAAAATGTAGTGAATATAGACTTAAATTTAAAACACAGCATTGTTGGATGTGTATGTCTGAAAGGCATTATATTGTGCAATTATTATGCATTGACTAGTATTTACATGTATAAAATTGGTTCAAGATTATTTACATTTTTCAAAATATCATTTCTTTGTTTTTGTGCAAGCTGGGTGTGAACTATTCTGATGCCAGCTTTATTCTTTTGCATAGCTTAAGTATGTTACCTAGCTCTGAGCTACTTAAATGTCCTATTGTCTTTGCTTCTTTTTTTATAGTGCTTAGATAGTTCAGCTTAAAACAGCTTTCCATGAACCATGGTAAAAAGGCTTTTTAAAAACTTTATTATTTTTTATGTATACATTTACACACATATAAAATAAACAACATGCAGCAAGAAAAAACCCACAAAACAATCAGGAATTATATTAACATTACATTCATAGTGTTTTGGCTATTTCTTTTTGGTGACCTTGAAGAAAACATCTTTCCTATCTTGGTGCGTCTAAAATTCTGAATGTAAATCAATATCTACCACATCTCATCTCTATCAACTTAAAACATCTATCTAGACCTGAAAACATCTTAACCCCTAAACAATTAAGCTTCATTGTAAAACTTAACTATCTGGTCTTCAACTCCATCAGAGACTTGAGAAGAAATAAAATTTATTACCTGAGTAAGCAGGAAGTGTATGTTAGCAGATTCCAAAGTGAGAAAAAAATGACAGAGACAGTTTGCTGCCTGAACTGTCACCCGAACCTCTCGACAACATTGGCACATCATCTTCAGCCTTCTCAAAGTCCTGAGTCTGGGCTGTGTTTCCTATATTTTGATGGGTCCATCTTCTGAAAATTTGGCAAATGTGACATTATTTTACTTAAGTAAAATTTCCCATGGTTTCCGTCCTGTTCTTGTGCTGGTGTTATATATTGTTAACTTTTTCAAGTTTGTGATTTCTGTCCTTCTTTTCAATAATCTGTCTTTTTTTTTTCTATGTTTTTTTTCATTCAGATCATGACTTGTTTTCTTAGTGTGGTGAATTGTTTATCCTTATGTTCTTGTTTCTTCTTGAGTTCCTTTGAAATTGCCGCATGGGTTTTTATTTTTCAGGCCATTGGACAATTTTCTTATCTTTGAATTGGGTTGGAATCATAATATTCTTTTCATTTGTTCATCCTAACAATTTTCAGACATTAATGCTTACACAAGATGCAGATGAGTTTCTTCTAACAATATCATGGTGTGTTTTCTGCACGTGTGTGCTAGGTCCTGGTTATACAGGTTGGACTGTACTGGTTATAATTCTAGCTGAATACAGAGGGAATTTGTACTGATTATAATTCTAGCTGAATACAGAGGGAATTTCTCCTTGTGGCTTGCTCAGCTATCACTGGCTGTCCACAGTGCCTGTGGGTGTCTCTGTGTCCTATGCTGTAGAATTTCATAGGTTGTTCTCCCAGATGGGATATAATTATTTGGGAGATGGATCAGGCCGGCAAGAGACTCCGGCTATAAAGATGTGGCTATCATTGTAGGATAGTCATCAGTGTCTGTAGATCACGTAAGTAAAAGGACACAGCTAATACACAACAACAGTGGAGTGCTATAAGTGTCTGAGGGGCACATATGGACTATATTGCTCTGGAAGGCTCAGGTGAGTAACTTTGTACACCTCTACCAAGATCCTCATCAGCTTCTATATATAAGCTTTGGCTTGATGTAGTCTCACAAATCACCATGGACAGGTGATTTACATACTTTGTGAATTGGGCTTCTTATCCTGTGTCATCCAGTGATGCTGACTTCCTGGTTCTTCTGAATACTAAACTCAGGGCTGGCAACATTCCTCAAGAACAAAAGTTCCTCATTTTCAATCATTAATGGGAGCTACCAGGACCTTTTTTTTTTTTTTGGTTTTTCGAGACAGGGTTTCTCTGTGTAGCCTTGGCCGTCCTGGACTCACTTTGTAGACCAGGCTGGCCTCGAACTCACAGCGATCCGCCTGCCTCTGCCTCCCGAGTGCTGGGATTAAAGGCGTGCACCACCACCCCCGGCCCAGGACCTTTTATTCATTGTTCATCTTTTCCTCATTATGAGAGAATCTTATCCCAGCTGTGGCAATGTGAAGGAAGAATTGAGGTGCAACATTCCTGTCCTCACAAAGCCATCTTGAGCATCCACGTCTTGCAGCATCTCTGTTTTACTCATGCTGCACTCAGATATTCTCTCTCAGTCAGATCTTCTCTCTCAAATATTGTCATGGAGTAGCATCTTTTCATTGTTTGTTTTGTTCTATATTGGTGGCACACCCAGCACCTCTAGTAACCTACCCCAAGGGAGATCTGCGGATGTATATGCTCCTTATGTAACTGCTTCTAAGCCATACTTCAGCCCAGGTGTGTGTGTGTGCGTGTGTGTGTGTGTGTGTGTGTGTGTGTGTGTGTGTGTTGTGTGTGTGTGTGTGTTGTGTCTCTGTGTGTGTTTGTGTGTGTCTGTTATACTATATAGTAGTATATTATTTTATTCTTCTCTGATACAGTAAATACCAACCTCAGCTTTCTCTCCCTCGTATCCTACCATTCCTCTTCCTACCTCCCCTCTCCCCCACATTCATTGCTCCTCCACATCCCTTCAGAAAAGAGCAGGCCTCCTAGTGACAACAAATGAACTAAATATAACAAGATGCAATAAAACTGAGCATTTACCCTCATATCAAGGTTGGACAAAGGAGCCCAGGTATATTTTTAATACTTGACATATTTACTTAGTTATTTCAACACTGTCATCTCTACTTATCTCATTTTCAATTTTTATTTTTTTTTTTTTATTTTAGATGTGCCACTGTTTTGCACGCATGAATCTTTGTGCAACATGCTCATGCAGTACCGGTGGAGACTAGAAGAGGGAGTTCAATAATCCTCTTGGAATGTAATTGCAGACAGTCATGAGCTGTTCTGTGGATGCTGGCCAGTGCTCTTTCAGAAGAGGAGCTAGTGCTTCTAACCTGTGAGCTATATTTTCTGCTCTATTTTTTTATTCCTTAAAATTTACATGTATGTATGGGTATCTGACTGGGTGTTTATGCCATGTGTATTTGGATGCCAGTGGAGGCTGGAAGAGTATGCCAGTTCATCTGGAGCTGGAGCTATAGCTGGTGTTTATCCACCTGACGTGGGTGCTACAAAGAGAACTCTGGTTCTCTGTGCAAGAAACAAGCACATTTTACTTCTAAGCCTTCTCTCTAGACTTTCTGACTCGCTAATAATAAATTATTTTATTTCTTATAGTATGTATATATGTGTATGCATGTAAATACTAGGTCATTTAAATTATTAATATCATTTATCTACAAATCAATTATATTGATTGCCCTTTGAATATGTCTTGCAGCATGTTCATGTCTCAGATTTTCTGTTGTGCTATTCTGAGTATTTGTCTTCCCCAGGAATATCAATTGCTTATAGAGAAAAACTACTGGCAACATAGCTTATATATTACCTTGTGGTATCTTGGTACAAGCTTGGAGCTATCAGCTATAAATGGTAGTTCTCCGTGTGTTTCGATATTTTTCTTTTACCATCCTCCCACGTCAATGCCTGTCTTCTCCCTCAGGCCAAAGCCACTACCCCTCCCACACACAGTAGTTCAAAATAGCTCCATACATTATCTGGGGATTTTTAGCAGACTTTTATCTCTTTCTTGATGTTTTTTTCTTTATAGATCCTTTATGTTTGATATGGGGGTGGTGGTGGCAGTTTTACTAGTTCAGTAAATTAATATAAAATGCACCAGCTGTGATTTTTTTTCCCTCCTTACCCAATACTAACTTATATGTGCAAGTACAATATATAAACGTGCCTAAACAGTTTTAGCATTGCCCTTTTACTCAGCATGAGTGGCAAGCAATACAATTAAGAAGTTACCTCTCTGAGATATTTAGTTGGTGGCAATCTTCTTCTCTGAGGACATGACATTTAAACATAGGCCACACGAAGGACTGGAGTCAATCATTTAAAGATCTGTGAGAGGGTATTCTAAATGAAAGAATCTGTAAACCCGAAGCCCTAAGCTAGTGTGATATTGGTGGATTGCAAGTAAAATATAAAGACTTAATTCTGGCATATGGGCGGAGCAAATACAATGAGATAGTGGCCAATTGGTGGGAAGGAAGACAGACACCAACAACATTGTGCAAGTCAGGGGTAAGCAAATATTTTCTATTAATGACCAGGATACAAACACCTCTAACAGAGTAGATTAGTGTTTTAATTACCAGTTTCTCCTGCAGAAACATCATTTTCTCTCTTTCTCATATGTTAACTCTCTCATTCTGTCAGCTCTCCAAATCCCCAGCTTCCTTGTCCTGTTATTTATATTTGAAACTCCAAATGCAATTGTCTTTAGGTTTCATAAAGAATAAAAAGCTCATAAGATTTATCAGACTGGGTTTCTACCATGTGGGTATTTTAAGCATTCAGGTGCTGTGTGTAGGAGACAGCCACCACAGTAAATATACATAACCACTATTTTACTTTTTCTTAATTTAAATTTTTTACATATATATTAATATTATTACACACATATAAAGTGAAGCAAGGAGAACCATGAAGCAATCAGGAATTATATAAATGTTACATTCTTAATGTCTTGGCTATTTGTATTTTGTAGCCTTTAAGAAAACATCTTTCCTCTCTTGGTGCATCTAAAATTCTGAGTGTAAATCATTATCTATCATATCTTATCATTTTCAACTTAAAACATCATTGTAGACCTAAAAACATCTTAACTACTTAACAACTAAGCTTAATTGTAAAGCTAAACTATCTGGTCTTCAACCCCATCAGAGACTTGAGAAGGAATAAATTAATTACCTGAGTATACAGGGGGTGCAGGTTAGGAGCTTCCCAAATGAGAAGATGACAGAGATTATTTGGTACCAGAGCTGTCACCCAAAACTCTCTATAACTTTGGAGCACCATCTTCAGCCTTCTGGCCCAAAATATCTGACAGACATATTTGTGAGGCAGGAACTTGAGGACTTGCTTACCCTCTCTTGGCAGAGTTTGGCTGTCTACTCTGCCTGCATCCAAGCTTGCCGTTATTTCGGCTGATTGCTGTCTTTCGCAGAAATCAGGACATTTTGTCCAGTGGCTTGTTTGTCACAGTTGAAGCCATCTCCATTAGGAGGTTCTTTGATGTTCATCATCCTCTTTGAGTTAGGCTGGGTGTTGCCAGAAGTTAACCTGTCTCATTGTCAATGAGATGACTTGGCCATTAAAGGCTAGGCTCACAACCAAAGACCAACTATTCTAATATTTTAAAAAATTCAGACACACAGACAGTGACCTAGATCCGACCTATGAGTCATAATTTTCTGCCCTCTATTGTTAAGACTTTGGGTCATAATATAGAATGTGAAATTTATTACAAATACAAAATGACATTATTTAGGGATTCAGCGCTAGTATTTTAAGATATAAAGCCACTTATAACAGATTTCTGATCATTATGAGGAGAAAAGCTGAATTTAAGATTAAAGAACATACCACGATGAGACTTGATAGCCTATGACCATATAGTGGGGGAGGAGGTCCCTCTCGGTCATAGACCTAGGGGAAGGGTATAGGGTGAAAGGGGGAGGGAGGGAGGAACAGGAGGATACAAGTGATGGGATAACAATTGAGTTGTAATGTGAATAAATTAATCGAATAATACAAAAGAAAAAAGATTAAAGAACAATCGAAAAAAATTAGTAGAGGCAATAGTTTGAGTTCAGATTAGAATATCATCAGCATGAAGCTATAATTCGAAAGCATTTGGCAGGACATGCTTATTGGTAAAATTGAAAGATGGAAGACAAAATTAATGATTTGTTTTTTGATTTGGCCCAAAGAAGTCGATATATAATGGAACCATTCATTTAGCTGAGGAATCTGCCCCATCCAAGGAAGTGAAGAGCTCACCCAGGAAGCTGTGGGTGTAAATGTCAATACAGACTATGAGACTGAGACCAAGACGGACATATGATTTCCTTCCTCTTGCATACTGCAGAAATTAGAGTGAGTTACCAAGTGAAACGTGAGCTAATAAATACTAAGCGCTTTCTCAGAATCATGATATTACAGTCAGCCCTAGAGTCTTCAGAGCTGTAGCATGGCAGAAACAATAGAGCAACAACCAGAGAGAAAGCGCAAGGAGAATAAGGTGAGATATAGAAATGGTTGTGATCAAAGTGCACTTTATATTCCTCTGAGATTTTTTATTTATTCTTTGAGAATTTTATACTTGCAGACTTGTAATAGCGGCTTCTTGAGCCATAACATATGCATAAAATTTCATGTCTGATGGAATGCAGCTGTGTAAAATTGACGAATAGTCAGTCATGTAACAATCACCACAATCAAGATAACAGAACTTGTCTTTGAACTCCCAAAATGTTACCCGTGCTCTGTTTAGTCAGGGAAGTTCCTCTGAAATAAATAGTAGCAAGTCCTTTTCTCTTAGTAATCTGAAATTGCTTTGCTGTTGCAGAAATTGAATTGGAAAGTAGTGTTGCTAATCGTCATTTTAAAAATTCTACATGACGTAGTTTCTATTTGTTTATTTAATTACCTGTATTTCCAAACAGGGTCTCATGCTACAGTGAAAGCAATAGCTCAGACTGCCTTAGTACCTGCTACTGTAGCAAGGTTTTTTTTTCAAACTCATAGCAATCTAATTCTAGCTTCCCCAAGAGTAGGGTTACAGGTATGACTCACCATGTCTTCCTCTGATTTGATTTCTTACTCAAAACCTAAGTAGTCTGTGGGTCAACATGGTAGGACTTTAAGTATAAGTACTTAGCCATAGTTATTTAAATTACTATAGTAAAATGTGGATGACAATGCAGATAAGAAGTGAAGATAACACCTTTGGGAAAATGATTTTTAATACCTTCATCAGACACATTTTAAGAAGCAACATAATTAGCCTTCTGGATATTTTCTCTAGCTATTTGTTCTCTCTCTCTCTCTCTCTCTCTCTCTCTCTCTCTCTCTCTCTCTCTCTCTCTCTGTGTGTGTGTGTGTGTGTGTGTGTGTGTGTGTGTGTTAGCTGTGATAAAACCACAAAAAGGCTGAATTGAAGTTTGCATAATGATTCGTCATATTCCAGGTACACACAATTAAATAATTGAAGCTGTGCATAGTGACTTCTGCAGTAGAGGCAGGAGAATCAACAGTAGCCTTGGCTGCATATATATATTGTTTTTTTTTTTTTACAGGAATTATCAAGAAGCTGAAGTTTGTCCCATGATTTGGAAAACTTATTGAAATGTGCAAGTGTAGTAAGAGACAGGTGTTCTGAATTCAGTATCCCCAGCACAACCTCCATCTCTCTTCGGCCACTTCAGCTTCTTTTCAGAATAACAAAGGAACAAGGGACTTGCAGTAGTTAACTACATTTCAGGGGCAAAATATATAAGCTCACAAGTACATTCATTGTATACATTTATTTATTAAATGATAGTGAATAATGAAAAGAAGTTTATTAGTTCACCCTTTGTAACATAACACGATGCCAAGTTCTTCTCCTGGCACTGATTTCAGATGGGTGCCAAGTGCTCAGTCCCCGCTCACCGAAGATTTTAATGCATACATAATGCCTTGCTGTGAAAAAAAAAAAGTATGACTGCAGAATGAGAACTATTGTAATATCCCAGAATGAAAATGAAAATGAATGTCAGAAATAATGATGAGAGAGGGCTTCACATCCACTAAGTCCAATTTTAGTGAAAGAAAAATCCACATTTCTAATAAATTGATCATATCATTTATTTCAGTGTATCACAGGAAGAACCTTTGTGTCAAATAAATGGTAAAGATACGAGGCTCTATTTTAGCATGCCGTAGAAAATAAAGGCTAAGAGCAGGTAAGATAGCTCGGTGGCCACAGGTATTTGCCAATGAGCCTGAAGGTCTGAGCTGCATCCTTAGACCTCAGATGATGGAAAGAGAATACAGGTTGTCCTCTGGCTTCAACGTGTGCAGTGTGCCATGAGTATACCCAACATACAAAACCTTAAAAACTGAAAGGAAATAAATGTAAAATGCGTGTACTTAAACATTTGACTCTTTAATACAGAGATTGGGAAAATGAAGAGCTATAAATGAAGATCAGTTGTAGCACACCAGCTTTAGGCCACAGGTTCATCTAAATCATTGCAAAGAAAAAAAAAAGATGGAGGCATTGGGGAGACAGGAGGAAATAAAATGATCTATTGTATCCCAGAATTCTGCTTTTGACCTTAAGTCAAATCTTTACATTCCTGTATCTCATACCCTCCTACAAACTCACAAGAACCGTCTATGAACAGACTTCTTTACAGCTTTAAAAAATTCTTCAAATGCCATATTCTGTAAGTCTCTGAGGTTTTTGAAGACCCTATTTAGATATTTTACCTCCTATATCTATAGAATCATATCTATCTATTAGACCTAGATTATATATTATTGTGATAAAATTAGACTAGTTTTTGACATGAGCATGATTTGCATCAATATACAAAAGTCAATGCCATTGAATTAAAAGATAACCTTAATTTGTGAGTAGCAATTATGGCCTTGAGATGAGGAGTAAATTCAATAATCTACCTTTTGTTCTATCCTCCCTCTATATTTCTATTTCCCCTTTCCTTCTTTTCAGCTCCTATCTCCTTCCCTACAAAAGAAAGATAAAGGAAAAAACATATGGCCCTGTGTCAAATTTAGTTTTCTCTAATCTGGCATCTAAAGATGTTTTTATTATTCTAAAGATTCTCTGACAACAAGAAAATTAAACTCCTGGCAACACCTAGCCTGCCTCAAAGCAGATGAGCATTAAAGAACCACCTTATGGAGTTGGGTTCAAATGTGGCAAACCAGCCACTGAGCAAAATGTCCTCATTTCTGGCCACAGACAGAATTCTACCTAAAAATGGGCAAGTTTAGATGCAGGCAGAGTTGACAGCCAAATTCTGCCAAGACAGGGTAAGCAAGTCCTCAATAGTTCCTGTTCGCAAATATGTCTGTCAAATATACTGGGCCAGAAGGCTGAATATGATGCTCCAACATTATAGAGAGTGTTGGGTGACTGTTCAGGCAGTAAACTGTCTTAGTCGTTTTTTTCTTTTTGGAAGCTGCTAACCTGCACTCTGGGTTCACTCAGGTATTTAAGTTTTATCCCTTCTCAAGTCTCTGCTAGGTTTGAAGATCGGATAGTTTAGTCTTTCAATTAAGCTTAGTAAGTTAGGGGTTAAGATGTTTTTAGATCAAGATAGATATTTTAAGTTAATAGACATGAGATATGATAGATATTAATCTCCATTCAGAAATTTAGACTCAACAAGATAGGAAAGATGTTTATTTCAAGTTTGCCAAATACAAATGGCCAAATCAATATGAATGTAACATTTATGTAATTCCTGATTGTCTCATTGCTCTTCCTGATGTATGTAGTTTATTTTACTCATGTGTAACAATATAAATGTATATGTTAAAAAAGAAGCATAATAATTTTCTTTTCAAAATATATTCTTCAATTCTAAGATCTAGACTTTATTCTGAGTTTCCGTGAAGGAACAGAAACATCAGAAGTTAAAGTGACTGATGCAAGAAAATAATAGATTATAACAGTTGAGAGATACAGTAATAACAAACACAGAGGCCCCATGATAAAGAATAAAATAGAAGCAAGGTTTGATGGTACATGCCTGTTATCCCAGTACTATAGGAGGCAGAGGCAGGTGGATCTCTGTGAGCTCGAGGTCAGCCTGGTCTACAAAGGAAGTACAGTACAGCCAAGGCTATAGAGAGAAAAACTGTCTCAAAAACCAAAACAAAATCAAAAGAGCAAAATAGAACTACACTGATGAGTGGCTTTATGGAAGCATACCAAAAATTAAATATTACATTGGTGAGTAAAAATAGAAGGAGTTAGTGGCTTCCTAAGGAGGGAGATGCAATTGTTGAATAGACTTTATATTTTTGTAAGCCTGTGCATTGAACCTAGGGCCTCAAAATTTTAGTTATTCTTATAATCTATCCTTGGAAAACCCTATCATATTTTGTGTCAACTGTATAAGATTTTAATTCACAATTATCATTCCTAGTTCAACAATAATGTAATGAATATTCCACATACATTAATATAGCAAAATTAACATAACGGCACAGCATGCCAGCACTTACCCCAGCTTACCTAGATAGTATTTCTGTGCCTTTGCTTGTAAATGCATCAGTTATTGGAAAACACTGAAACAAGTTAATCCTGTTTCCCCTAGTTACTGATATTAAAATTTATTATGTTTGGAACTCTTTGCTAAGAACTGAAAATCTAGAGTAACTGAAAATTATCTTAGTTCTTGTAGGTCAAAAACATCAAAAGGGAAGAAAATTCATATTATCAGGAAAAGAAATGGATCAATTCCTGTGACTCCATCCATCACAGATTGTGTGGAGGGCTCTGCACATATGAAGCAGGGTTGAAGCCAATTTCCCAGAATATGTGGAGCACTTGACTTCGCAGCAGGACTGAACATTCATGTGATATTCAAGAACTTGAAAGAGCAATTTAAGAAGAAAAAAAAAGGGCTTCCTCTCAGAACGTATTATAAATCTATTAGATATATCGAAATAAAAGGTCACTGGGTCAAGTGAGCTGGGAAGTTTATATCCAAGAACAATATTTGTGGCTACGGATGTAATGACATCTTTTGCTCCTGGAATTAATTTCCCCAATGTATAGTTGGCTGAATAATTGGTTAGTTAAATACAGACAAGGTTTCCTATTTCTCAAAAGTAATATTGGCCACTGCTCATTTGAAGGCAGCTGCCTCTTTGTGGACTGGCTCTGGCCATGCCTCCGTTAAGCATATTGAGCTTGTGATGGTTGTCTGCCAGCAGCCAGGGGTATTGGGGAGACTGTGTCAGTCAGCATCAATTTAGGCTCCAGTTTTAAGTTCTTTTCATCAGGAAACTCTGTCCTTGAATGGTAAAATGACCAACATCTCAGTTCCAATGTCGCTGTCAAGTTACTCTAGTTTAAAGCAAAGGAGATTCTGCTATTTAAAACTTGATACACACTATAGTTCAAACTATGAAATATTCTTTCCATGTTCTGGAAAAAATTATATTGGAGTAGTACTTTCTGTAACTTCATTTATAAGATGGAAGGAAGAGTTTTATGTATCAGTCCTGTGAACCTTCTATGAAATGGCAGATTTGTACCAGTGACAAAACCAAATTGTTGGAGTGTCAATAAAGACCCTTTAAGGAAAGAAAAAAATAGGCACTTCTGGCCCAGGCAGAGATGTAACGTTCCCATTGGGGCTTAATCACTTTGGCTAAGGGACTACTCCTAGGAAGGCAGCTCACCTTAGCCATGCTAAAGAGGTAGGTGGGATAATTAGTCCTTTAATAGGACACAGGACTTTTTCTTCCCAGAATGCTTATTAACTGCGCAGTCCCTACAAATTACCTACCACAAGGTTTGCCTGGGTTTGCAGTTATTCTGAAGCCTGAGTCAGAAAGGTATAGCACCCCCTTCCATTTTTCTTTTTTTCCTTTTATCTTTTTTTTCCCCTGTAGTCTCTTTCTTTCAGATACTGGGAAGAATATAGATATACCTCTTCTGATATTTTGGGCCTCCTAACCTTTTCTGTTAAGCAGGTCTTCAAGCTCTGTAGCTGCTGGTCCCTCATCTGCCTGACTTCTATGCCTGCTTAAATGGAGTGGTTTTAAAAGCTGCGCTGCTCTTACACTGATGAGCACATCTTGCCTGGTAGTTCGGTATCACAGCATGCATTGTTCAGTGCTGGGTGGCCCATTGCTGGTGTTTCTTCCCCAGCAGCCTGTAGAACACGTTCTAGCAGGGTGAGTTTCTCCCTTTGCTCCTGTTCTCCTCCAGGCAGCTGCTGAGCTGCTGGAATTTTCTTTTGAAACTCTAATAAAATTGTGCTTGAGCTTCTTATGTCAATTTTGAAATTATTTCATTAAGTGATTTTTAAGAACGCTAGAGGGGACTCTGAATTTCCCTGTGTCATCACAAGCACGTTGTCACTGAGGACATGATAGTACACAAGTGGGAAGGAAACTTGAGTATCATTTACCATCTTTCCCTTGACACCCCCCCCCAAAGTGTACAACCTAGTAAATAACTTCCCTGTTGCTTCTTATTCAGATTTTTCCTTACCAGTCAAGATGTGATCATCTGTGTAGCAGCGGCACAGCTCTTATAGTGGTTTCGAATTATAAAAAGATATCTACTACTGTTTATTATAAAATTAGCCTATAATTAGTATGGCAGTAATTTCTAACCCACTATCACAATTTTAAAAACTTACCTTTTTTACCTGGGGCTAGGCAGATATTAACCCCTTAATCTACCTTTGATCATCTCCCAGCCTCCATCCCATCTGATTTAATCATCTTTATCTTGGCTCTTTCCCATCCATAATTCCAAAATACTTGCTTATGTTGTTCATCTGGGTCACTTGTTTCTGTGAGGAACTTCAGAGTTCCTCCTCCTGGCCTGAATGGCTTTTTCTTATCCCATGGCAATCCTGCCTTTTCTTCCTTCTCTGGTCCCTATCTCCTACCCAAGATCCTGGCTGTCTCAAAAGCATGCAAACCTTCACTTTGCCCCTTCTTTCTGCCCTGCCCAGGCTGTAAGGGCCCTTTCCCCATCAGCCAATCAGAGAGGCAAGGTTACACAGCAATACTTGGGGTACGTGCCAGTCTGTTTGTAAAGAGTAAGAAGCTTGGGGGAAAGCAATTAACAAATACAAATTACCACACCATGCCCCACTATAGTGGTGATGAATAGATTTTCGATTAGATGTATAACCTACTCCCTAGGAGATATTTTATACCTGGTATTGTAAACATGCTTTTAAAAACCTATGGCTAAAGGAGTTATAGGCCCTAGGGAGATACTTAATGTTTCTTTGCTAAAGGGTCACATTGCTAAACTGCCATCTCAATACTTATGTTTATAACCCATAGGTCTGTGTGGCTGCCAAACTGGGTTAGAGAATCTTCTTCTTGCAGTGGGTAGCTGCTAATACAGAGAGCCATAACTATTGTAAATTCTGAGATTAAGTCAATATGAGTACCTAGCATATTGGCAGGATGGTTATATAATACCCCTTCCTCTAAAGCTCAGGGATATTACAGAGTAGGAGGTATAAAGAACTTAAGAGGGCTAGAGAGATGATTCAGCCACTAAAAGATAAGCTCACAACCCAGATATCAAGTATGTAAGAGCTGGAAGATGGAGAGTGGTGCCATGAAATGCTGCTTACTGGACAAGACATGGCTGTTACATACAAGAACTCACAACAGCTTTGTTGCTTGAAGAAGACCTGGTGAGGTCAAGCAAGCCAAAAATTCAAGGACAGGGTGTGAGGGTGACTCGCAAGGCCCCGGTTGCCTATGGATAGATGCTGGAGAGTCAGTTTTCTTTTGGGATAAGGTCACAGGTAGATTATTCATGTTTCACCGGATGGTCCCGCACCAAACCCCAAAACAACAGAAGAGATGAAGTTAAAATGGGAGATGTGACTGGGGTTTCTCATGGGAGGTTGGAAGGGGAAATGAACAGGTGGATATGACCAGGAACGATTGTAACCATGCTGTGAAATTTTCAAAGAATAAGCAAAAGTAATGGTTTTGGAATTTATTTTACGACTCTTCATATCTTATATATATATATATATAGGTATATCTCTCTGTGTAAGAAAAAAATTGAGTAGAAAACTCTGTGTTATAAAGGGAAACAAAATGAAGTCAAGCTTACATATTTTTAGCCTTTATCATTTAGTCAAGGTTATTAAGTCTTTCGAAGTAAACCTTCTAATTTGGAGAGGATTAAAATAATTCTTTACATGTTGTCACTAGTAAATGCTTTTTTTTTTTTTATCAATGCTCTCATTATTTGTGCAGTACAGAGATGATACTATCTAACCTCTGGAAGACATTCATTTGTGCTCAACCCAAATCAGCAATGCCTCCAAGTTAAAAGCCAAGAGATGTTGTGGCCTTGGTGTTCTCATTGCTATCCTGCAGGCTGCCATTCCGTCTAACCCACTATCAGTGTAGCCCTCTCATACATAGGAAGCTTTTTCCAATTCATAAAATGTAAGCTTCTTATCTCAAGGAGAAACTGCCATGTGATCAGGATTCCCTAAACCAACAACAAGGCAAGGATCATAAAGACATGGTGTACTTTACTCCTGGAAAGCAACTATAACTTGGAAAGTCAGTACATGTAAACACTGACTGTTTCAATTCAGTTCTGTTTAACTACCACACAGCTTTCATCCATTAGCTGGCAGTGATTACTTCCCATGTGAGTATCATCTCATTCCTTTAAAATATTTTCTTTTTAAGTTTTATGTGTATGGAGTTTTTCTGACTATCTGTGTGTGGCTCATATGCATGCAATGTTTATGGAGACCGAATATGGTATTATAGCCCCTGGAATTGGAGTTACAGGCAGATTTGCACTGCCGTGTGTCTGCTGCAAGCGGCCTAGTTCCTCTGTGAGAACAGCAAGTTCTTCTGCACAATCTCTCCAGACCCGAAGCACCATTTCATTTCCAAAGTATATATGTTAACCACTATACTAGGTTATTTTTTCTTGAATAGTGTTAACTCAGTCCTCTTAGCTGAGAAAAAGTAAATAAAAAACAATCTTCAAGGAAAAAAAGAGAACCTTAGTTAATTAGGATCAGGAGTTCATATTCTTTTAAAGAGAAATATCAATCAATTAATCAAAAACGATCTCATACAGATGTCCAATGATGGCAGTGAACTGTCTGTGTGAAGAAGAGTGAGTCTGGGGTCCTATTCTTTGGATTAAAGAATCTGCTAGTTTCATTGTTGTATTACACATTTATTTATTTTTTATAAAGATGACTGACATTTTCTTTTTAAAAATATTTTTGTGTTAAGCTTCACATATCCCGCTGAGGTTATCAGTTGGCTCCCTCTTCTTTCCCATCACCATAACAACCTAGACTAGTCTATCCCATTATAGCATTTCTATAGCTTAGCAAGACGGCTTCCACGAGACTGGTAATATGGATGCCAGGGGAAAGAGATCATAGCGTTTTGTCATCCAAAATTCTAAGTAATAAGGCGTAATGTAGTTCCTCAAAGTAAAATTGGCAAGTGGTTGAGAATCTCAGTGATAAAATCTCTAGTAAATTTTTCACATAGACCTAATTGTAATCCAAGTTACAAACCCACACTCTAATACTTTAGTGATTCAGGAATTATGTCAGTTAATTGATATTTATTTATCCTGCAGTCACTTCTAAGGAATACCTGGTAATCCATATTTTGCTCTTTTTTTAAAATCTGCTATTCATACATATGAATCTTAATCCACCTAAGTTAATAATTTCCTATAATACAAATTCATGGAAAATAATTGATGAAGGCCTTTAAAAGTTGAACTAGATTTTTCTTTTATACAATACGCCCCAACCACAGTTCCCCCTCCCTCCACTCCTCATAGTTGCTCTCTACTTCCGATCTCCCCCAGACTCACTCTTCTTCTATTTCCTCTTCAGAAAAGAACAGGCACCCAGGAGATAATAGCCAATCAGGACAAAATATGATACAATAAGATAAGGTGAGAGCCCTAAATTGAGGCTGGAACAGGCAACCCAATAGCATAAAAGAGTCCCAAGAGTAGGCAAAAGAGTTAAAGATACACCCTACATTCAGGGTGTAATAGATGTTTTTATTTCCCCAGATGAGGGGATAAGATGAGAGTTGTATCCAAGCTTTACAAATTACACTACTCAGGCTGAGCCCAGAGCATGCCTCTCTAACTATCCCTAGGCCTATGCCTGAACGTATCTAGCTTTCTGTCTGTACAAGCTAATCTTCTGTAAGCATGGACCTTGAAGGTATCAGTTTCTAGTTTCTGTCTGCTAACCTAGGTCTTGAATGTTTTCATCCTCCAAGAGTTACTGCTGAATAAGCTCACTGTTCTCTGGATCAGATGTGCAAGAGGCCAAGGAGTCTGTTGAGAAGAGGATACAAGATTGGGAGAGATGTGAAGACATCCTACTGGGACTCCAAGTAATAGAAATATAGGAGATTGGGAAATAAAGGATCCAGAAGGTCCACAAGAAGAACATCGTGACAGCAGATCGGGGCCCAGGGAGGTCTGCTCAAACTATTGCACTAACCAAGGGCAATACAACTAGTAAACACCGAACCCCTAATCTGATCTAGCCAATGGAAAGAACATTCTCCACAGTTGTGAGGAGAGTGGGGAATGTCTCTGACATAAACTCTGGTGCCCCATATTTGACCACCTCCCCTTGATGGGGAGGCCTGATGGCACTCAAAGAAAGAATAAGCAGGCTACCAAGATGAGACTTGATAGCCTATGACCACACAGTGGGGGAGGATGTCCCCTTTGGTCATAGACCTAGAGGAGGGGAATAGAGTGAAAACAGGAGGGAGGGAGGAATGGAAGGATACAAGTGATGAGATAACAATTGAACTGTAATCTGAATAAATTAATTAAAAAAAGATTCAAAGGTGACATTACCCAGTTCTTCATGGTAAAGAGGAAGCAGTTGGAAAAGGATATAAATGCCACTTTCAGAAGCTTTTTATTGGGACTTGGTTTTTGGCAGTTCATGCCTGCACTTCAAGACACTCCTAAAGAGAACAGCTCCAGGGAGGTTTCAAGGCTCTGGGCTCCTGCCGAGGCTCCTGGATCTGGTTGCTCAAGGTTCCAGCAGCAACTTTGGTGGGATTGTCAGTCTGCTTAAATCCTGCTGGCTACACCAGGAGAGTAGTTTCTAGGACCTGATACCCAGTTTTCCTTCTTCTTTTCCTTAGTCTCCCTTTCCTCTTACTTAGGCTAGTTGGGTTATAAGGGAAGTATGCAGATAACTGAGCCTTCAGCTCATCATTTCTCTCAGAACTCAGTCCAGCTGGTTCAACTCAACTGCTCTGGCTAAAAACTCTCCAGGCTCACTAATTCAAACTAGCTTCTCTCCACTTCTTGCTGAATTTCTCCACTTGGAAAAACTGCCACTGAACTTCATGAACTGAGCTGTACAAACTCTACTGCACACCATTGAACTGTACTGAACTTTACGGTACTCCTAAACTCTACTATATTATCTCCATGAACTCTTATGATCTCTCACTGCACTGTTCTTAGGTAGATTCTCTTTCCTGTCTATTTCTGTGAGAGTTGGGCATATCCTATCTTTGACTGATTCTGTCAAATCTTTCTGATTAGTCACGTTGTCTGCCTCTCAATTAGACATCATTGTTTGGGGTTAATGTGTATTTAAATTCCATCCAGAGCAATTAAAGATGTATACTCCATCTAGAGGGATTTCAGTTGTGTACTAAGATCATGTCTGTATTCAAGCAGGACCACACAGACCTAGATCTTTGGATGGGATCCTTTGACAAAACAGCCATGTTGCTGGGTTAAATTCTTCTACACCAGGGCAGAACCACCAGGACTGGAAAAAAAATCAACAGAATGCTTTATAGTGATATCCTGGTGTACTCATTGGTCTGTGCTTTTTATAATCATCATCAGCTAGGCTTCCTGCGGTGGCAGATGGGAGCATGTGCTGAGACACACAGCTAGACCTTATGTAGAGAGTCTAAATTGGAAGCCTCCGTCAGATCCATCCCCTTGGAGATTGGGGAACCCTCTGGAAAAGGGGAGGAAATGCTGTAGGAGTCAGAGGGGATGAAGGACACACATAGCCCACTGAATCAACTAAGCAGGGATCACATGGGCACACAGAGACTGAAACAGCAAGGGAGGTGCTACATGGCTTGTTACTGGATCTGCAAACATATGATGGCTGTTAGTTTGGTGTTTTTCTGAGATAAAGGTCTTTTTTGTTGTTGTTTGTTTGTTTGTTTTTGTTTTTGGAGACAGGGTTTTTCTGTGTAGTCTTAGCTGTCCTGGAATCGCTTTGTAGACCAGGCTGGCCTTGAACTCACAGCGATCTGCCTGCCTCTGCCTCCCGAGTGCTGGGATTAAAGGCGTACGCCACCATGCCCAGCCGATAAAGGTCTTTTTAATGGGCTTATATGTTGCATTTTTTTTCTGAAAATACAAACTATTTGTTTCCTAAAGTTGTTATGTAAGGATAAAAAATGTAAACAGTTAACTAGCTGAGATGAAGATTAAGACATTGCTCAAATGTAGGGGAAGAACATTACTACTCATTTCTCAAGATCATAAACCATTTTAAAACTCACTCTGTACTTCTTTTTTAAAGTAGTCATGTATTTTTGTTTTTAAAATTTAATTTATTTATTTATTCACTTTACATTCCAATTATGGTCCCTTCCCACTTCTTCTCCCAGTCCTACTCTTCTTTCCTCTTCCCCAATTCCCCTTCCCTGTTCCTCTGAATATAACTTTTAGTAGAAGCCTACCACCCTATTGTGTACTTCCAAATTACCCTACATGACAGAATGGAATGACACCATACACATGTTCACAGGCTCTCACAAATACACACAAAATAACTGAACAATAACTTTTGATTTAGTCCATGAAGATGGATTTTTTTTTAAAAAATAAAACAAAACACACAAAAAGTATCCATAGAAATTCTTGTCAAGTGGTTGGCAGTGTGGCTCAGTGAGTAAATGTACTGCTATGTGACCCTGGAGACCTGGATTTGATCCCTGGAACTCATTTGATGGTGGCGGTAGAGAAACAGCTCCACAAAGTTGTCGTTTAGCTTCCACATGTACCCTACAGCCCATGCATTCACACACTGCCAAGGCTCACATGAATAATAAATAAAAATTTAAAAAGCAGAAAATTATCGTATCGAGTAAGCACATATAGACTACTTATAGTATATTGTACAAAGTAATCTGATGTTTTAACAAGTGGAACATGAAGTGTCTTGGTTCACATACTGCTCAGCAAGCTGACCTAGTACTTACTGCCAGTTTTTTACATTTGGTATTTAATATTACAAAAGCAAATACAAAGTCAGGCAGGTTTTTGTCCTTACAGAATTGTTCCATATCTGTTATTGATATTTCACATTTCATTATGGAAATTGTTCTTGTTCTAAAGAGCTTATTGATGTGTGGGCAATAGCTAGAAGGTCGCAATGCGATATGGACCATTCATAAAATGCTTTTAATTTCACTCTGTGTGGAATACTAAATAGATGTTAGGGTTATAGTCATTTTCAAAGTCTTCCTCACCTTATGATTAAGTGAGGATGATTAAATAAATAATGTTAATTCCATAAGGAAATCCAGAGCAACCCTGGGTATGTCATAGATTAGATGCTCTGTTGGTATGCATGGCTAAGTTATGTCATTCAGAGAGAGGGAGCATGACAATACAAGCAGTTACCCAGACAAGAAGTGGAACAAATGGGGAAAAGGACCAGGTGTAGGCAATGAGGCCCTTCAAGTTAATGTCATTGTACAAGGCAGCATTATGCCAGAGGGCGAAAGGTGTAATAGGAATAGAGGGTATCAGATTATGCTGGAGTCTGTTCATAAAGGTGATTAGATGTGATCATAAAGGTGGCTGGATATAATTAGAGAAAGTAGAAAGAATACTAAAGTTTTTAATGCTTTTCTTTTTTTTTATGGCTATAATGTACTATTTTCCCTTCCATTCCTTCTCTCCAAAAACTTCTTGTTCTCTTTCAAATTCACGAACTTTTTATTAATTGTTGTTAGATCAGTAAATGCATATTGATCAGAAGCTGCACTCGTAAAGCCTTATAAATGTGAGTTGAACAAGGATACCAAGAGACACAGGGATGGGCTTCAATCCAAGAAGCTTGATCACATCATCACCTCAAAATGATGCTTTTGGATGCTGTATAAGAAAAGGGTTGACATAAAACCTGTCTCTTTGTGGTGTTTATTCTGACTATATGGAGACATACTTTGGAACTACAATCTGAGGGAGACTTTCAGAAGTTATTTTAATGAATATAACCAACAAATCTCAATCCTGCACCATTTATTAAAATAGTATTTTGAAAGTGATTCCCAGAGTTCCTAAGGCACAAAATACAGTCTCACAGAGCACCATAAACCAACATTCTTTTCACATGGCTAAACATTAAAAAAAGATTTGTTTTACCATTTACTAATGGTAAATTACTTAACTGAAGAATCAAGATGCCAAGCTAGTTGTGACAACAAAACCATAAAAACAAATATCAACAATCATTTTTGACTGTCAGAAAGAATACACTTAATGCTATATACATTTTCCTTTTGAGACAGAGTCTCAATGTGTAGATCAGGCTGCCCTTGAATTTGAGCTCTTTCCTGCTTCAGCCTCCTGAGAGCTAAACTGAAAGAATAAGCAATTAGCCTGCCTCTCCACACTATACTACATTGAATTTCAGTTACTGGGGTCCCATGGAGATGCTTTACTTAATCATCTCAAAGACTTGGAGATGGACCATTTTCAAATTATGTTTTCTGAGTAAACTGAAATCCAGAACGATATTTGATTGGTTATAGCTAGTAGAGTGGAAAGGCTAAGATTTTAAACCTGGCTTAGTGACTGTTTTAAATGTAGTTTTCTTTCCTTTAGGAAGCAGCTACAGGTAGTAGTTTCTGGGCAATCTGAATGTCTTCACAGCCTCTAAGGATTTGTTCCGCTGTTTCTTTTGGAATTTCTCTTCCTGAAGCAGCACACACTACCAGACCCAAAGCCAGGCCAAGGATTTCCTGGCATGAACTCCATCATCACTTGTATTGCAGTGAGAGACACAGCGTTGTTTTGTGTGCCATGCATCTAGCCAGCATGTTGTAAACCAGAGTTCAGATGGATCAGGAGGAATAATCCAGAACCTTGAGAGAAACTGGTTCCCGCAAATCAAAGCCAAAAAAAAAAAAAAAAAAAAAAAAAAATTCCACTACTGAACAGGATTATAACAAATGGAAAAAAAATGGGTTCAGGCCTCCAAATCAAGTGTTTAATTGTAAAGCTGCTGAGAATAAAAGTCCTTCAAACATCATCAACGTATACTTCTCTCTAAGCAAGAAAGAATCTGTGTCCTAAATGCCTCAAGTCATGATGGTTGTGGAAATTTTTGTTACCAACTGATAAGCCTGATGTACATCATTATTTAATGAACTTGCAGGCATGGCCTAGGAAATAACCTCAGGAGTTAAGGAAAGAACAGCAAACCTTGCTTTTGTGCAAATTCCAAGAAATGCTGTTGATGTGCCAGTCTTAGTTCTTAATTTTTTTTTCCCCAGCAGTGTTGGAAAAACGATTTACAACCCTTTTCTGCCTTTGTAAAGTATTACCGAAGAATGGAAACTCTTAATACGAAGCTGTATCAAGGAACTCAGCCCCGACGCAGATGTGACTCAAGCACAGTGTCACAGTGAAAAGAGTAAAGGAGATGGGAAGACGGCCATTTCCACATTACTCCGCCCTCACCATCTACTCATCTACCCATAAAGCTTTTAAGCTTTTGTATTGCCTTGTAAATATGACCCTTTTTTCTGGCAATGAAAATATTATATTCAAAATCTGAATTAAGGAAAATTACTTATTAATAGTATTATTAAAAACTTTCTGTTGATCTTATCCACAAAATTGAAGTTAAACCTCTGACTTTCAGAATGTTTTATTATGTCTTTGCCCAGGGGAAGGTAATTTGACTTTCTTGACATTGCCTTCTCTTTCTCTCCTTTCAAAGCTATGATTAAGAACTAATTTATTTAGATCTCCCTGTGATTAGTTGAATGATTCTGCTTCTTGTTGTAATTAATTTTCAGACACTTTAATTGATAATACCTGTACTATGTACTATATTTAATGCATTTTCAGGTGCTAGAGCCAAGTTGCTGCTTGTTGAAGTAGTCAAATATTCACCCCAGGACAAAGGTGTCCAGAACAATTGTGTCCAGAACAAATTTTGATACATATTTTTCCCATGACTATTTTGAAGGGGCAAACTTAAAATTAGCGGTTTTGAATATTCAATAGGGAAAGAAAAGTCAAATTGATTTACAAAATAATATAGTAATCATTGATTTAAGGATTAGATATTTAGGAGTAGATGGTGTAAAGACTGAATTTAGAAGGAGGGAAGGAGGAAGAGAGGGCTAGAAATATGTGCAAATTATAATTTGTTATGTAAATGGTGAACTTCAGACACATGTACTGTTTCTGGTGCAAATGTGAATTAGTGAATTAACTATGAATATTACTCAGAAAACTTAAAAAAAGGACTCCCTATTAGACCCAGTTCTATGAATCCTGAATCTAACAAAAATGACATTAGGTCACGACAGCACTGAGATACTTGCATATTGATGTCTACTGCAGCATTATTCACCATAGCCAACTATAGAATCAATATTACAATCTATCACCCAGTGCATGGATCAGGAAGGTTGCTATTGATGCCCAGTGGAATTTTATTCAGTCCAAAACATTAAGTTATACTATTAACAGGAAAATTAATGCAAATAGAGATAATTAAGGAACATAAGTCTTAAAGAAAAGTACCAAACATTTTTTCTCTGTTTTAGTCTTTACAAAGCCTATTCATGGGGTCCGTGGCCCTTAAGTCATTGACAATTTTAATTTCTATGAAATAACTTAACTCGTCTTTCACTCTTATACTCTTAGATTTTTATAAATATGTAAGATCCCTCTCTGTCTATATATCTGTCTCTCTGTCTCTCTCTCTGTGTCTCTCTGTCTCTGTCTCTCTCTCTCTCATTCTCTCTCTCTCTCTCTCTCTCTCTCTCTCTCTCTCTCTCTCTCTCTCTCTCTCTCTCTCTCTCTCTCTCTCTCTCTCTCTCTCTCTCACACACACACACACACACACACACACCACAAAAGTAAAAATGAGATTTTAGGGGTAGCAGGAAAAACAAGGGTAGATAAGATGATGCAGGGGAAGTATGTTGAGTATATAATATACTTATTATAAAACTGCCTATGTGGCCCTGTGTATAATAAATTGAAAACAAAGTGTCAATCCCAAATTATCTTTTAGACTTTCTATATATACTAAGATGTCCACAAAACTTGTAAAATAAAACCAAATAACGAAATTTTAAGTGTGAATATTTTGTATACATAAATTTTATATATTTTGGGGCTTACCCAAAACGCACTACAGAATGTTTTTAATTGTTAAGAAACCATTTTGTGATGGTGTTTTTATAACTATATCAAGATGAAGAAATTATAAATGTCAATTAAAATATATTTTCTACTGGTGAAAGTCTTAGTCATAAATTTTTAGAGATTTCAAAGCTGATAGAGTTTTAAAAATATAAGGAAAATGATTTTCTACTTGATATATCTAGATTTTTGCTACACTTGCTTCTAGTTAATATCTTCTTAGAGTTTCATTTATACTATTTTGTTGAGAACTTTGTGATATACATGAAATCAATTTATGCAGAATTTCAAACCCATTTATGAATACATTGTCACTGTACAAGGTCAATTTTTGCAATTTCTGCTCCCTCAAGCCTTTTACCTGACTGAGTGAAGAGGATGCTGCATCTGGGCACTCACATGATTGTGTTAAATACCACACTGTGTACTTCTGGCCTTCACCATCAAATTCATACATCCAGATACATTTCACATACAGATATACCATAATCTGATTCTATATTGAACACTGTATATTTTAAATATTGTCAAATTATTCTGTTAGCTGGCTGACCCATTGCAACTAAAACACATCATGGAAAAGCTGTGTAATTTAAATGCCACACTCATACCTCATAATTGGTGCACATCTAGCCAGCTGCAATATCAATGAGATTTCCCTGTCAGTTCTGTGTTCTCAATCAGTTTGCAACATAACTTTATAGGAGGTATTCTTGGATATAGAAAACCAATCTCTTACAAGTTCAGGCAATTAAATAAAAATTTTGCCAAAGAGGAGGTATATGGTCTCCTGACCTCACCATTACTAAGTTGCTGTTGGCAGTAGGTAGTTGCTGAGAGGGAAAGAATGATAATCATTCTTTGTTGAGAATTTGGCACCAGTAAGTTTCCCTTGCTCCATGCATGGTCGATATCCACATGTAACTCAAACCTGTGGGTTATACATGAAAAAGAAGGAGGAGGAGAAGGAGGAGGAAGAGGAGAGGAGGAGGCAGAGGAGGGGGAGAAAAAAGAGGAGGAAAAGGATGATGATGATGAGGAGGAGGAGGAGAGAGGGAAGTTGGAAGAGGGACACACTGAGGAGGATTTGCTGGGAGTTGAAGGGGTAGGGAGTGGGAATGATATGTCATACAGGCATGAATTTCTTTAGAATAAAAAATTCAAAGTTCATATTTACCACCCTGCACAAAACTAAAGTTCAGCTGGATTAAAGACCTCAACTTAAACCCTGACACACTAACTCTGTTAAAAGAAGAAGTGGGGAAGAGCCTTGAACTCATATGTATAGGAGACAAGTTCCTGAACAGAACACCAATAGCTTAGGCTCTCAGGTCAATGATTAATAAAGGGGACCTCATGAAACTGAAAAGCTTCTGTTAGACAAAGGACACCGTCAACAGAACAAAATGACAGCCTACAGACTAGGAGAAGATCTTCACCAACCCTACATCTGACAAACGGCTAATATCCTAAATAAACGAACCCAGGGAATTTAACACCATCAAACCAAATAACCCAATTTAAAAATGAGGTACAGAGCTAAACAAAGAATTCTTGACAGAGAAATATTGAGTGGAAGAGAAACACTTAAAGTAATACTCAACTTCCTTAGTCATCAGGGAAACGTAAATTAAAAGGACTCTGAGATTCCATCTTCTACCTATCAGAATGGCTAAGATTAAAAACTCAAGTGACAGCACATGCTGGTGAGGATGTGGAGAAAAGGGAACACTCCTCCATTGCTGGTGGTAGTGCAAACTTGTACACCAACTTTGGAAATCAATTTGATGTTTTCTCAGAAAATTGGAAATAGTTCTATCTCAAGACCCAGCCATACTATTGCTGAGCATATACCTGAACAATACTCCACTATACAACAGGGATATTTGTTCAGTTATGTTCATAGCAGTTTTATTCATAGTAGCCAAAATCTTGAAACAACCTAGATGTCCCTCAGCCAAGGAATGGATAAAGAAACTGTGATACATTTACACAATGGAATACCACTCGATTATTAAAAACAAGGAAATCTTGAAATTTTCAGTCAAATGGATGGAACTAAAAAAGATCTTCCTGAGTGAGGTAACCTAGACCCATAAAGACACATATAGTATATACTCACATCTAAGTGGATATTATCCCAACATAGATGTCCTTTGAGAGACTCCACTGAGTTGGGGATTGGGAAAGATGATGAGACTCGTTGCTGGACTCCGGGTGAAGTGCTGAAAATGATGTAGAAGAGAACAGGGATGGAAGGACCTACATGGTTCAGGAGTCTCACAAAGAGACCACCAAGGCTCTGGAATCTGGACCCAAAGTGGCCTGCATGAACTGTTGCACCAACCAAGGACAATGCATGCAATAAACCTAGACCCCCTGTTCAGATCTAGCGAAAGGATTGCTCACTCTCCACGGATGTGGGGAGAGGCGAGACTGCCTCTGACATGAACCAGGGTTCATGGCAGAGATAAGCATAATAATTATTGGTGGTAGTAATGGTGATAGGACTGATGGTTAATAACTTAGTGGACAATGTCTTAGGAATTTTGTATTTTTGTTTTAGTACCTGCTGAATCACATTTGCGTATAAATGGAAACTTTTATGTGCTAGAAGCTTCAAGTTATCTTTATCTTAGATAATATACATGAATGAGTGAAATTCTAGACCATAAGTGCTGGACAATATCTAGCTTTTTGTTCATTATTACACAGGAAATGACATCATTCCACTTGCTGTTGGGCACCATCATCTAAATTATTTTGAGACACGTGGCTTTTATGATGTGTGCTAATGTTTGGTGGAAGCACATAGTCACACATGCTTGTTTTTGTCCTTATCTTTATCCATTAAAAATCGATGTGTAATATTCACTCATATTTAGGGAGAAAGGCATAATTATTTTATACATGTCTATAAAATGTAGTGCTCAAACCAGAGAAACAAGCAATTTCACTTCCTCAAAGATTTATCATTTCATTTTAACGTTATACTTTTTTGGTGTGTTGTTAACCATAAACATGATGGGCTAAGTTGTAATCTTGTCAGATATACACAGAATGTACTTAGAACTGTGGTGCCTATGTTTTGAAAAACCACAGGGTCTCCTTTTTATTTTGAAGTGCACCATTACCTGTTGCTTGCCCTACCAGCTGAGTATTCTTGACAATATCCTTTGCTATGAGATTGAGCATGGGGGTTTCAAAATGTCCTGAATTGTAATTTAAAAATTCTCTGTTTAGAGATTACAGGTCAATACATAAACCACTTCCGTTTCTTCTCCACGGTCTATTTTCGACATTTCATCTAAAGCCTTTCCAACACTCTATTAACATTTCTTACTAGTATGAATACTATATATTATGCCTCAGGGCAACATGTATATTGAGAAAGCACAGGGCAACTCATATGCCCTTCTACTAAGATACAATGTCAAGATTATTTCACAGAAACTGTTTATGCAGATTTTGAATCTATGTACATCTGATTTTAAATTCACACTCTTTTTAGTAAATCAAAACTTTGTTATTAGTAACAAAACCTCTCTCCCAAAGTTACCATGAGGATTAAACAGGATATCATGTGCCGAGCAACCAGTCTAGAGGCTGCCACCAAGAAATACTCAGTAAATGTTAATTTATCATCAGAAATACTCAAGGTGCACCTTAAATTTTAATCACGTGTTCTTACATATTAAAATTGTCAAACAGCAATCATTATGGGTCCTTGGTGGTTAGGGGCCTTTTCACAATAGATCTACATGCTCTTTCCAGACCTTTAAAATGAAATTGCAACTTAATCCTGCTTCCTCTTTGTCCCAGCTTGCTAAACTCTGAACCTATGTATGGATCTGCATTATGAAGTAACTAAAATTTTCAGTGGACTTTAGTGACATGATATTGTCTATTTACTAGTTTAAAATGACTCTTCTAGGTGTTGTTTTAAAAAGCCTATAGTAACTCAGTTCTCAATTCCATTTTCATAATCCAAATTCACTCTAATTAACCCTTAGAATAAACTTACAAATTATATATATCTATATGTATATTATGTATATGTAAATTATGTATATATATATATATGTACAACTATATATCAACTTTTGTATATATGCATGTATTGGACTATATATGCTCAATAATTTTCCAAACAACTTTATCTAATTTGCACATGCCTTCACTTTAATTGATGAACATTTTTTCTGTTGATTTTATCTTTAGATATACATGTATCAATGATTCTTAGATATAGCACTTGATTTACATTATTTCATATCTAGAACAAGATCAGTTTTATAATTTATGCTCCAGACTAGCTAAATAGATGAGCCTAAGCAAATAGGTATGGTATGTTAGCCATCCACAGACAAGACAGATAGAAATACCACATTGTTGTCTATTCCTGATATTCATCTAGATTTCCTCTCTTAAGGTGGTTGGTGTACCCGAAGCATCTGAGTAGGAATACCATTCTGTTTTTTTCTTTTCCGGTACTTACTAAATATCTATCACTGCAGTTTCAGATTAGAAAATATATTTACACTTAGAGCTTTAGACTTTCAGAGTCATCTTAATATATTCTTTCCCTCTTTCTTTCTTTCTTTCTTTCTTTCTTTCTTTTAATAAATGAGCCTGAGCTTCCAAAAAAAGAAAAAAAGGTAGCAAAAAGAAAAGAAAAGGCAAAAGGCATGCTTACAGGGTGAGACTAGGCAGACTATTACCTACTAGGAAGAGGTAGTGATGTCTCTAAGCAGCTATTAATTTACTGTTGTTTCTGAACACTTCCTATAAATCGGATGATAGGAGAAATGAGTCTTGTTTAAGTTTCCTGATTTGTGATGATGATGATGTCTTCTACATTTGTTACGTCTATCATTACTGTGACAAAACACCCTATCCAAGCAACTTAAGGACACAAGGAAATAGGGATATTTTGTTCACAGAGGAGGTTACAGTCTGTTACAGCAGGGACACCATTTCTGCCTTAGCAGGAGAAAGCGAAAGCTGTCACTGTGTTCTCCTTGTCTTGCAAATGAAGAGTCAAGCCAGAGAACCGTGGTGTTGCCTACTTGTATGGCAAGTCTTCCCATTTTCTAGATCTCTTCAAGTTGATAATCAGTTTTTAACATCCTGATATCATAACAATCATCACAAAGAGGCAAAGAAACCACAAAGAGAAACAAACTTCTTGCCTTGGAAATCAGTCACTCATGCTATCCCATCTTTGACTTTTCTGGGTTTCTCACTCGGTTATTATGAAGTCAACTGGTAAGCCATCATGGAGGGTAAAGCACGTTTAAATATTCACTACACAGGGTATTCAGGTGAACACAAGGGAAACGCACAATCTCAAATTACACTTTGGAATACTGAACTTTAGAATTAAAAAAAAAAATGCGATTAGACCCTTATTTGTCACCATGCACAAAACTCAAGTCCAAGTGGATTAAAGACCTCAACTTAAAACCGGAGACATTAATTCAGTTAGAGGAAAAAGTGGGGAAGAGCCTGGGACACATAGGCACAGGAAACAACTTCCTGAACAGTACACCAACAGCCCAGGCCTTAATGTCAACAGTTAATAAATGAGACCTCATGAGGCTGAGAAGCTTCTGTAAGGCAGGAGACACTGTCAGTAGAACTAAGCGACAGCCTACAGACTGGGAAAAGATCTTCACCAACCCTTCATCTGACAAAGGTTTAATATCCAAAATATATAAAGAACTCAAGAAATTAAACACCACAAAACCAAACAACCCAATTGCGAAATGGGGCTTGGAACTTAACATAGAATTCTCAACAGAGGAATATCAAATGGCAGAGAAACACTTAAAGAAATGCTCGTCCTCGTTAGTCATCAGAGAAACGCAAATCAAAACGACACTGAGATTCTATCTTACACCCATCAGAATGGCTAAGATCAGAAACTCAAATGACACATGTTGGCGAGGATGTGGAGAGAGAGGAACACTTCTTCATTGCTGGTGGGAATGCAAACTAGTACAACCACTTTGGAAAGCTATCTGGTACTTTCTCAGAAAAATGGGAATAGGGCTTCCTCAAGACCCAGCTATCCCACTCCTTGGAATATACCCAGAAAATGCCCTACCACACAACAGGGACATATGCTCAACCATGTTCATAGCTGCTTTATACATAATAGCCAGAACATGGAAACAGCCTAAGTGTCCCTAAGTAGAAGAATGGACTAAGAAACTGTGGTATATTTACACAGTGGAATACTAGTTAGCTATTAAAAACAAGGAATTCCCGAAATTTGTGGACAAATGGATTGATCTAGAAATTATCATGAGTGAGTTCACCCAGAAGCAAAAAGAGACAAACGGTATATACTCACTTATATCAAAACACTAGTTCAAGGGATACGTACCATGAAAAACTTTACTTACCAAGAAAGTGGGTCAGAGGAGAGGACATCCTATTGAGACTTTAGGCAAGAGTAGCATGGAAGAATGGGAAAATAGTAGGACCCACAGGGTCCTGGAAACCTACAAGAAGAACTTTATGACAGGCAGATCTGGGTCCTGGGGTCCTCCTCAAACTAAGGCACCAGCCAAGGAGAATATAGGCAGTAAACTTCGAACCCCTACCAAGACCTAGCCGACAAACATGATATTCTCCACCGTTGAGTGGAGAGTGAGATCTGACTCTCACACGAACTCTGGTGCCCCTTTTCTGACCATGTCCCCTGAATGGGGAGGCCTGGCGGCACTCAGAGGAAGGATAGCAAGTTACCAAGAAGAGACTCGATATTCTAAGAGCATATATAGGGGGAGGAGGTCTCCTTCAATCACAGACATAGGGGACAGGACAAGGGGGGAAGTGGGAGGGAGGGAAGAATGGGAGGAAACAGGGGAAGGGCTAACAATCGAGATGTAATATGAATAAAATAATAAAATGGAAAAAAAAGAAAAAATATAAATCACTTTAGGAGTAAACATTTTATGCTATATTGAGTGGTATTGAATTCTAGCTGCTTGGGTTTATAGCTGCAAGCTGCCTTGGTCATGTTACTAATTTTCTATGCTAAGGAGTTTTCACCTATACGATACAATGATAGGTTGATCATTCCTTAGAATTCATATGCTGCTTACACATGGAGACAATGTTCATACTGAGCTGTCATGAGAAGAGCCAGGCATCCAGGGTTGTTGCATGAATAAATGTGTAATAACCATAACGCACAAACATTGTGATGGTACCTCAAGTCATGATGGGTCGCACATGCACTGCTTTCACATTTAGTTGATGATGTACAGGTTGGTTCCTTTATCCTTAAGTACTGACCTCAGAGTGAGGGGGTGACAGCTTTATTTTCTCATCCATGATTCATATCCCTAGCAATGGATACTAGTGGGTTCCTGCTGATAGAGTTCATCCACCACACCTTTTGGTACCCAGACATCCATTTTCACAAATTTAATCTTCAGAGAACTTTTGGCTTCAGTATTCTAAACAGTTATAGTTGGACAGTCTCCATGATGAGAGAGAGAGCATTTAAAGTGGGAAAGATGCTACTTTCTGTTGCTAATCTACCATTAAGTCACAACCTCCCTCCTTCAATTCCTACACAATTTGAAGGCAGCTTTCAAATCAACTCAAGATTTAACTAATCGCAGTTCTATGCAGTTAATCTTACATAGCAATTTATCACCAAGCAGAAATCCATTCAATTATGTCAGTCTAATATGTTTTGACAAGCCTTTTGTTTGACGATTAACGTTGGTGGCAAGCTCCTTAATAATTAGACACAGAATTGATTAATAATATTTAAGTCTTAACAATTGGATCTTACTATTTTAGCTTGACGTGTGTTAAAGTCCTATCTTTTCTTAGACCAGTAATTTTAATGGTACATACTAATTGATTTGCATCTATCATCCTCTTTGATTCACTCATATGAACTGTATTTGTACACATTCGGCAGTCTATATTATGTATTCAAGGGAAATTCAATCTATCCCCAAATCTTTGCTTTATTGATACAGATTATTAAGCAGTTCCACATTATAGACACAGAGAATGACTTGGGATTCAAATTAAAACAAGTTTAAATAGACCGCAAAGCTTTTCTCAGAACGCTGGCTTCTATATTAAATACCTGAATTAATGCACATTGTCATTCAGGCCCAGGAGCCTCTGTTTTCTAGGTTCTAACTATAGTGCCTACTTAAAAATATAATTAAGTTTAAGTAACATATTAAGTAAATTATGTAATTAAACTACTGCAATCTTATCTGTTTACCATTTGAAAACAAAAAGTCCTACACTCTGCTTATCATTTAGCTATTACTAATACCCACCAGATAATCTGAAACTGTGTTCAAAGGAGAAAATCATATATGGTTGAACTTTAAAGTATACATATATTCACATATTTACTCACACATTAATTTCCTTGGGGGACTTGCTAGTCCATAGATACTTTTACATTTTTACTGCATTTACTTATTTACTTATTTGTGTGTGTGTGTGTGTGTGTGTGTATTTTTGTGTGTATGTGTGTGTATGTGTGTGTGTACATACACTACTGCATGTACATGAATATCAGAGGAAGACTTGTAGGAATTTGTTTTCTCCCTTTTCCATGTAGAACTTGGGGTGGGGGGTGTCAAATTCAAGTTAAGAAGGTTGGTAGCTAGTCTCTTTACCCACTGAGCCATTTTACCAACCCCCTTAGCTGGCTTTTAATTATTTCTTGTACAACCATTTTTCATTTCTTCCTTACTAACAATACTTTGTTTTTGTTTTTCACTTTTACTAAGAAAAAATTTCTTTCTCATACAATATATCCTGAATAAAGTGTTCTGTCTACTCTTCCCAGTCTTTCTCATCTCCCCTCCCTTCTTGAACAGTCTTCAAAGAGATAACAACAAAACATTAAAAGAGGGTGAAAAGGGTGAAACAAAACCATTACATTGAAATTGGACAAGACAAAGCAACAGAAGGGGGGAAAAAGCACCAGGAGAAGGCACTAGAAACAGAGAGACACTGTTCACACATGCAAAGGCACCACTAAACTGGAAGCTAAAATATACATGCCGAAGACCTGGTACAGACCACGTCATCCCCGTGTTTGCTGTCTAAGTCTCTATGAAGTCATAGGAGCTTTGCTCAGTTGATTTCTAGGGCCTTATTTTTCTGGTGTCCTGCATACCCCTGGCTCTTACACTCCTTCTACCTTCTCTTTCTCAGAGTTCCCTGACCTCTGAGGGAAGGGATTTGATGAAGACATTCTATTTAGGGCTGAGGTGTTCTAAGGTTTCTCTCTTGTGTGTGTAATGTCTGGCCATGGCTCTCTTAATTTGTTCCCATCTGCTGCAGGAGGAAGCTTCTTTGATTCTCTGAATAAGGCACTGAACTGTGAGTATGGCAGAATATCATTAGGAGTAATTTTACTGTTACTTTTCTTCTTTTTTCTCCAAGACAGGGTTTCTCTGTGTAGCCTTGACTATCCTGGACTGGCTTTGTAGACCAGGCTGGCCTCTAACTCTCAGTGATCCACCTGCCTCTCCCTCTCAAGTGCTGAGATTTTCTTTTTAGACAATTCCTAGGGTAGTAGGTCTCTGGGCAACTTGTTCTTTGCTTTTTGGTTACTCAGACATAATGTTAGTCAGGTGTGTTTTCCATTTTCTGGAGTATACCTTAAGTTGTTGGTTCCCATAAGCTTTGTGCCACCATTTCTCAATCAGTTTTGTAAGTTTTCACTTCTGAATGTGGAATTCAATTAGTCCATCAGATGGCTGACAACATGTTCACAGTAATAAGTTTAGTTTGAACTTGAAGCTGCAGTCCACAAGAACAGTGGAAGAAGTGTGCTCAGTGCTACAAGAAATCACATCACATGAAAAACCACAAAGCAGAAGCAGGGAGAGTAGTCAAGCAAATGATGACAGCTGCTATGTTGTCAGTTGGTGTTTCCAGATGTTACTCTTTGTTTGTTTGTTTGTTTGTCTGTTTAGAGACAGGGTTTCTTTGTGCAACAGCCTTGGCTGTCCTGGGCTTGTTTTGTAGACCAGGCTGTCCTCGAACTCAGAGATCCACCTGTCTCTGCCCCCCGAGTGCTGGGAGTAAAGGGGTGCACTACTACTGCCTGGCCTGATGTTACACTTTAACATTATGTCGTAATTACCAACCCAGTAATGTATAATTGACAATCCTAAATCTCAGCAGCACAATCAGCCTCATTTTGTAGACATCAGTTGGCCATCGAGGTAGCTTTCTGGTTTTTCATTTGACTTCCTTAGTATTCATGTTTAGTTGTGAGTTGCTTACGAATCCTTTGATTGTAATGATTGGGGTGAATCCCTTGGGGGCTCCTGTTGTTCCTACTCATTGTGTAACCAGTGGCTTGGCTTACACTTTCATTGTGATGATGGTACAGGAAGAATGAGCAAAACAATTGCTTGTTATAACATCATTTTAGGTCCTGCTTCATAAGATTCACTTGTTCCAAAGCCAACAGCAAAGTCAGAGGAAGAAACCAAGGGACACAGTAAGAGTCACAGAGATGATAAGACAAGAAATTACTGAGGAAATTACACATGTGCACACATACACATATGTATAAATAATTTGTGCTCCTTAACTACCCCCTGTGAACAGTATACATCTCCCTTTGATTCCTTTACCTCCATGCTAATAGTAAACATCTCCTTGAGGCCACCTGAAAATGGAGCTTAGAGAAAGGTGATTTTTAACTTGTTCAAATGTTTTTTTTTTATTCTAGTTTGCTTTCCATTGCTGTGATAAACACAATGGATTTATTTGGCTCACAGCTTCCCCTCCATCATGAGAAAAGTCAGAGCAGCAACTTAAGCAGAGATGATGATAGTGATGATCATGATCATGATGAATGCTGTTTGCTGTCACTCTTTCCCTAGTCATAATCTGCCTTTTTCCATGCATGTCCAGAAATGGCACCTTCCACAGTAGCCTGGGACTTCCCACATTAGTCATCAGTTAAGGCAATACTCCCAAACATTACAGGACAAATCTGATGGAAATACCCTTAAACATTACAGGACAAATCTGATGAAGGCAATACCTTAATTGAGGTTTCATCGTCTCACACGACTTTACTTTGTATAAAGTTGGCAAAAGCTAACCAGCTCACTTCTTCCCATAAGAAAACCAAGGGGAAATAAAAACAAACTAACTATAAGACAACAACAAAACAGGAGCTTACTACAGGATGAGAAGTTGACCCTTAGATATAGTTTTTAAAATAATTTCTTAATTTTCAAAATTATTATATAATTAAATTATACACTTACTCTTTTTTCTCCTTGCAAATCTTCCCATGTAACCTCCACCCCTTGTTCTTTTTCAAATTCATGGCTGATTTTTCTTCAATTGTTACTACATACATCTATGAATGTGCATATATATACATATATATTACTAAATAAGTAACACACCATCATCAATCTGTACATGAATATTTACATATATATGTTTTCAGGAGTTACCTCTTGGCATTGGATAATCAATCAATTGGAATGCTCTTTCCTAAAGTGTATTTCTCCCATTATCAGCATTCCTTAGTTGCCTGTAGTTCTTTGTGTAGTGTGAAGACTCCTGAACCTTCTTCCATCCATGCAGTACATGTATTGTGGTTGTTGCTGTTCAGCTCACACTTGGACAGCCCAGTGTATGGGTTTAACTTCTGACATTTCTAGGAGATATAATACCACAGCAAACCCCCTTTACCTCTGGCTCTTTCCTTCCTCTCTTCCATAATGATCCCTGAGCCTTTGGTGAATTCGTTATGTTGCAGGTGTAGCAGTTGTGTCTGGGCTTCCACGGCGATGATGCATTTTGATCAGTTGTGGTTTTTCTGTAACGATCTCCACCTGTTGCAAGGAAAAAAAAATTTGATAAGGGGTGAGTACTACACATATCTGTAGGTATAAGGATGGATGTTTATGATGTAGTTAAAGATTATACTGGTTTAGTAAAGTAGTAGGTAGTCTTCCAAGATTCCTGATTTCACTAGTCCTGGATAGTTGGTTAGATTTTCAGTACAAGTTATGATTTCCCTCTTGATGAGCAACTTCTAAGTCATTAAAGAGCTCTCAGTTACTAACAAGCTATGTGTACCACTACTGTACTGTTAGGGTTGCCTTGCGGTATGAACATAGCATTTTGTGAGTTGAGGATCTATGCACAGAGTTGAGTCTCTAAACCCTTCCAGTGTACTAGGAGAACCAAAACATCTTAGACTCTTGTAGAATTTGTAGATCACATTTGATAATATATTTGGAATTCTGGGGCCAGCACGGGCTTATTATGCTACATGTAAATATAAATGCACTCTCCCCTTGAATTTTTCTCTCTTGGTAGAGACAGAAAACCGGTAGGCTACTTTTTTCTAGGGATCATACCAACTTCAGCCCTAGAAAGAATTTAGCTCAGTGTTAAATCGGTTCCAATTTATTTCACTTTTGAAATAGTCTCCATGACAACATTATGAACTTTCTTTCTATTTACACACCCAATTCTACTAATTGTTTGTTACTTTAAAAAAAAAAACTGTGCATGTTACTATGTGATACAAGCAGTTTTCATTCTGGAATCCTCTAGGATAGGTATAGAGAAGCAGGTTGATGAGAGGCTAGTTTTACTGACTCTTCCGTTTGGGAATTGCATCTTTGGCATTTGCTTTTATATGGTTTCTGTTACCTGATAGGAGTCCATGTGCCCTGCAGCCACAGGTTCTACATGGAGCTTTTAATAAGGTGAACTTTGCCCTGAGATTTCCCTGCAAGGATGGATGATTCCCTTTCTGTCAAGGTCTTCCTCTCTGCTCCAGGTGTTCATTTGTGCTGCTCTTGATCCACTCATATTATTGCTAGTGGAGTCCTTGGTTACATGCTCTATTGAAATATTACAGATGTATGAAATGTAACATTAAATTTCTAATCTAATCAATCAAATGGCAAATATATGCAGTAGATGCTTGGCTAGTAAAAAGATTAATTGCCATGTGCAATGAAAACTAACTCTCTATAAGGTGAAATATTGCATGTCTCCCACAGAAAGATGGAAACATGAACACTGTGTTAAGCTAATGACTAGTTCTGCCATTCAACCATATGGATTGCCTTTAAGACAAACTGCAATGAAGATTAAAGGCATGTAAAATCAACTCTCTATTAAGGCAGTGAGGGCTTTTCTCCAGATTCTACAGGAAAATTATGCAATCTGTTGCAAAAACCAGGCACTTGTCTCCCAGATGGTGCAAGAATCTATCTAAGCAAACATTTCTTCTTGGTCTGTGTAAGAAACCAAGCATATTTTTTATTTTCTCTGCTTGATTATGCATCTGAAGACATTTACAGGGAAAGGACCTTGTAGAGTTGTTGTAGATTTGCATTGTAAAATTCCTCAATATTATGGTAATATACACTTCTGAGAGAAAACCTGAAGTTATGAAGTAAAGATAATGTGTTTTCTGAGATGTACTCTGTCCCTGGATTTTTGGCTGAGATTTTCTTTTTTTTTTTTTTTTTTTTTTTGGTTTCTTATGAAAATATTCCACATACGTTGATAAAAAAATAAGACTAAAATCTCTTGTTAATGAATATGCATGTGATTGCTTTTAGAGATCCATCCACTAGGAAATATATTATTGGTAATACAGTACATGGATTTAATTATTATTGAAGGAATCATTGACAGAAATATCTTCACACTGGAATGGGCAAGTGGAAGGGATTTTTTACATGTGGTCATAGAGGCCATGATTGTGTCATATGTATGACAATGATGATTATTAGCATAAGCAACTAGGCATAAAGATCAGATTGTGTTATCCTTAGTGTATCTTCTACTATTTTTTTTTTTTTGGATAATTTTCTTTTTCTTGTGCCAAGAAATTATGTTTGCTACTTTTTTGGTTTAACTAACTTTGTACAACTCCAGAAATATATTTTCCAAGATTTGGAAAGTAATCAGTTGTATATTTCTTCTAAGGCACCAAAAATATTTTTAAAATATACCCAGGGCCTGGCTGCAAATATATTTAGACAGAATACATATATATATATAAATGTGTGTGTGTGTGTCTGTGTCTGTGTGTGTGTATGTTTGTATGTGTGTGTGTCTATGTATGTATATACAATGATTCATTCACTTTTGTCTTAGTCTTTTTAATACTTATTAATTTTTTTCTAATTTTTGCTTGATTGAGTACAAATTAGGGAATAATCACATGAAAGTTGGAACTATTGGATACCTAAAGACATGCAACCCAGACACACACACACACACACACACACACACACACACACACACACACACACGTGTGTGTGTGTGTGTCAGCATGCCTGTAATCCCAGCACCCGAAAGGAAGATATAGGCCAGTCTCTGTGAGTTTGAGGCCAGCCTGGTCTACAAAGTAAGTCCAGGACAGCCAGTGATACACACAGAAACTCATTCTCAAATATATATATGTGTAAGAAATATAAGAAATTATATAATATGTATATTATATACACATATATTTATAATGAGAAAAATTGAATCTCTCTCCATATAAATACATATACACATATTAATATGTACATACATGAATGTATATAAACTGAGAACTTATGCATTGGAACCATATATAGATATAATTTCTGCTCTTAAAAGTAAAACACAAATAAATTATATCTATCAACACATATTTTTATGTACATCCTTTATTTTTTTTATGGGAAAAAGTTTATTATATTTGGCTTACAATTCCAGATCACAGTCCACCATTGTGGAGAAATTAAGGCAATAACTTGAGGTTGTCAAAGCCTCTGAAACTGGAGTTATAAGTATTTATGAGCCCGCATTATGTAAGTGCTGGGAATCAGCTGGGAACTCTGTGTAAGTCAGTGCTCTTAAATGCTGCGGTGGTTTGGATGAGAATGACTCCACGATCTCATATATTTGAACGCTTGGTCCTCAGTTTGTGGAACTGTTGGGAAGGATTTCAAGGTATTGCAATATATACTAGTTTTCAGATTTCAAATGGCTCTTACCATTCTGAGTCTCTCATTCTGATGCCTAGTTGTGTGTCAAGATGTGAGCGCTCAGCTACTGCCTCAGAGCCATGCCTGTGGCCAAGCTCAATTCTGTAATGGTCATTGACTGGAACCATGTGAAACTGCAAGCTCTTAATAAACTCTTCTACTGTTTGTCTTGATTATCATGTCTTATAACAGCAATAGAAAAGCAACTAAAAACCCCACAAAGCTGTGTATCAAGCCCCACATTTCCACATTGGTTATCATCATTATCTCTACCACTACCATCATCATCTTGTATATACATTGCTGTGTGGATGTGAATGCCACAGCAGGGATGTGGAGATCAGAGAACAACTTTCGGTAGCTGCTTCTGTCTTTCTACCTATCATGTTGGCTCTGGTAATCAAACGCATATCATCAGACTTGATGGAAAACATATTATTACCCTGTAAGACAATTTTGATATTTTTTAACGGCATTCTTGAAGTTTATTAGAGAGTGGAGGTGACAGAACAAATCATTGTCTAAGCACTGGAGATGCAATTTGATACAAATAATATATTAGTGTAATAAAAGCAGAAGTAAATAGAAGTACTTATATATTCTGGTGGGGAATGTATAGACCAGGTGCAAGATTAAAACTTGGAGGGTTGACTACTATTAGTGAGGCTTTCATATTTTCATGAATTTTACTCATCAGTCCCCCAAGTTTCATTGTAGAGGTTGAAGAAAATATCAGAGTGCAGAGAGATTTCTGAAAAACAAGATTGCAAGGCTAAAGAATAGCCTTTACTAGCCCTTTATGTAGAAGACAATCACAGTTACACTACTCCACCTTTATGGTGGCTCCCTGGTCTTTTTGTTTTGTTTTGTTTTGTTTTTTGTTTGTTTGTTCCTTTTGGAGGGGGGAGGGATAAAGCAGACAAACATTTGTCTAACTTATATCATATAAATCTAAACTCAGAAAAGGATTGAAACTTAAATGGAGGATCACAGAATAGTCCTGTCTTACACTTTACCACCATTAAAGTAATCTTGGATACTTACCATAGTAATAGATTGAATGACTTTAAGGATTATTCTCTATTTAAGGAAAACGAAACACATCAACAGAGACAAGGAAAATTTAGAAAATTTCAGCCTTCATATCTGTCATTGGTGTACTATAAAGACCAGCATAGACTTATACTAAAGGTAAATTTTTATTTCCCCCAGCTCACACATCATTATTATTCTATTCTATTTTATTTATTCTTCTCTCATACAATACATACCTCCAGACCATAGTTTTCCCCACTGCCAGCCTACTTCCTACCTCCCCTCTCTCCCAGAACCAATAATATTCCTTCAGAAAAGGGCAGGCCTCCCAGTCATGTCAACTGAATATGGGATAAAGGGTTACAATAACTAGGCACATACCCTGACATCAAGACTGTATGAGGCAACTCAGGAGTAGGAAAATGGTCCCAAGAGTAGGCAAAAGAGTCAAAGACACCTCTATTCCCATTGTTAGGAGTCCAACAAGAACCTCAAACTAAAGAAGCATGGCATTTATGTAAAAGGCCTTGTGCAGAACCATGCAGGCTCCATAGCTGCCCGTTTAATCACTGTGAGCCCCTATGAGGTGCACATAGTTGATTCTTTGAATCCTGCTCCCATGGCGTCTTTAATTTCTTTGGTTCCTAAGATCCTTGCCTCCTTCTTCTGTGGGGTTCTCAGAGATCTATCTAATTTTAGGCTGTGGATCTCTGTATTTGCTCCCATCAGCTGCTTGAGGAACCCTCTCTGATGATGATTGGGCTGGGCTAGGCATGGAGCCCACGAGAATAGCAAAATATCATGAGAAATAACGTCATTGTCAGTTGTGCTTGGTTGTACCCTAGGTCTCTGAGCCATCCAGATTTCAGTTCTAGTCATCTAGGCAGCATCCAGCATGGGTTCTCTTTCATGGTATGCTCCTCATGTTCGCTCAGTCATTGGTTGGCCACTCCCACAAACTCTGAGCCACCACTGACCCAGTGCATTTTACAGGCAGGGCAGATTGTGGGTCATAGATATTTTTGGTTGGGTTGGTGTCCTAGTCCCACCACTCAGAGACTAGACTGATTATAGAAGATAACTGGTTCATGCTCAATCTCCTTCATTACTAGGAATTTTTGCTAGGGTAAACCTAATAGGTTCCAGTAACTTTCCACTACAATATGTTTTCCTATTGACTCCTAAATGTCCACCTATTTCAGTTGTGATTTTGCTTGTTTTGTTTTTACTTAATCTTCTTTTCTTCTATTTTTCTTTTTCTTTATTTACTTTACATTCTGATAACAGCTTCCTCTCTCTCATCTACTTTCACCCTCAATCCTCTCTCATCAGAAAAGTCCTCCCATGGGACTAGGGCATCTTATTGTGGCTGGCAGGTCAGCCAAGTTAGTGGAAAGATAACAAAACACAGGCAACAGAGTCAGAGAGAGAGAGAGAGAGAGAGAGAGAGAGAGAGAGAGAGAGAGAGAGAGAGAGAGAGAGAGAGAGAGAGAGAGAGATATCCTGGTTCAACTGTTAGGAGTCCCGCATGAACACCGAGCAGCACAACTGTTACATATGTGCAGAAGTTGTGGTTTGTCCCACACATGCTCTCTGTTTGGTAGTTCAGTCTCTGTTGGCCCCTATAGGCCCAAGATATTAGTTCTGTAGGTTTTCTTCTCACTTCCTTGACCTCATTGGCTCCTTCAATCCTTCTTCCTCCACTTCCACAGGATTCCTCAAGCTCTGCCTAATGTTTAGCTGTGGAGCTCTGCATCCATTTCCATCAGTTACAGTGTGAAGCAACTTAGAGGATAATTATGCCAGGCATCTGTCTGCAAGCAGAGCAGAATATCACATCCCATTTTCTTTATTCATTCTTCTGTTGAGGGACATCTAGGTTCTCTCTTGTCTCTGGTTATTATGAACAACCCTGATATGAACATAGTGAAACAATTGTCCTTGTGGAATGGTGTAGCATCTTATGGTTATATACCCAAGAGTGGTGTAGCTGGATCTTGCCGCATTACTGAAAGGGGTTATCAGTCCTAGGAGTTTCCTGGTTGAATTTTTGGGGTAGCTTTTGTTTACTGTCACATCATCTACAAATTATGACACTTTTAGTTCTTCTTTTCTGAATTTCATCCTCTTGATCTCTATCAGTTGTCTTATTGCTCTAGCTAGAACTTCAAATACCATATTGAATAGATATGGACAGAATGGATAGTCTTGCCTGGTTACTAACTTTAGTGGAATTGATTTGAGTTCCTAACCATTTAATGTGATGTTGGCTATAGTTTGATGTATGTTGCCTATATTGTGTTTAGGTATGTCTCTTATCTCTTATCTCGTATCCCTCTAAGACTTTTATCATGAGGGAGTGTTGGATTTTGTCATAGATTTTTTTCAGCATCTAATTAGATGATTGTGGTTTTTTTTTTCTTTCAACATATTTTCATATGTTGAACCATCCCTGAATCACCGGAAAAAGACTACTTGATTATGGTGGATTATTTTTTGATGTGTTCTTGGATTAGGTTTGCAAATAATTTTTGAGTAATTTTGCATCTGTGTTCGTAAGGAAAACTGGTCTGTAATTTTCTTTATTTGTTTATTCTTTGTTAGGTTTGAGTATCCAGGTGACTGTGGACTCATAAAAAGACTTTGGAAATGTTCCTTCTGCTTCTAGTGTGTGTGTATGAAAATTTTGAGGAACATTAGGGTTAACTCTTTGAATGACTGGTAGAATTTTACACTAAACCTATCCGGCCCAGGACTTCTTTTGGTTGGGAAACTTTTTACAACTGCTTCTATTTTTTAGGGGTTATAAACAATACATCATTATTAGCTATCAATATCAACAAAAACAGAATTCAAGCATGATTATTATAAATTTCAGATACCAACAGATTATAGAATGTCTAGATCAAAGATTTACCTTTACTGTGACCAGTACACTTATTTAGAAAAGAAAAAAATATATAATATGAAAAACTGATGAGTGATAAAAGAAGAAACATAGAAATGCTAAGAAAATGTGAAAAAGAAAATTCTAGTACAATAAGGAATACTACTCAGCTATTAAAAACAAGGAATTCCTGAAATTTGTGGATTAAATGGATTGAGCTAGAAATGATCATAATGAGTGAGTTAATCCAGAAAAAGAAAGACTCAAATGGTATATACTCACTTATATCTGCATACTAGCCCAAGGGGCGTGTCCCACGAAAGCCTTCACTTACCAGGAAACTGGGACAGAGGGGAGGACATCCTATTGGGACTCTAGAGGAGAGAAGCATGGGAGAATAACAAAGTAGAAGGATCTAGAGGGTCCTAGAAACCTACAAGTAGAACATTATGATAGGCAGATTTGGGCCCAGGGGTCCCACTCAAACTAACGCACCAGCCAAGGACAATATAGGCAGTAAACTTTAAACCCCTACCCAGATCTAGCCAATGGTCAGAATATTCTCCACACTTGAGTGGAGAGTGGGATATGACTTTCTCACGTACTCTGGTGCCTCACATTTGACCATGTCCCCTGGAAGGGGAGACCTGGTGGCACTCAGAGGAAGGACAGCAGGTTACCAAGAAGAGACTTGATACCCTATGAGCATATACAGGGGGAGGAAATCCCCCTCAGGAACAGTCATAGGGGAGGGGAATAAGGGGAAAATGAGAGGGAGGGAAGAATGAGAGGATACAAAGGATGGGATAACCATTGAGATGTAACAAGAATAAATTAATAAAAAAAAAGAAAAGAAAATTCCAAGAAATAAGGCAAATTAAAAAATAAAAGTTATGAAAATTAAAACTAATGAAATTATTATCAATTAAAAAGATTTAAGAAGCTGAAATACCAGAAATAGGTTGACAAATGAACACAAGAAAATAGATTAAGTAATACTATCTGAGAATATTCCAACATTAGTCACTGAAAACAGATTTGATTCAAGAAAAATCACAGGATATCAGTTAAGGTAAATAGGCACAAAATACACATCTTCTTATATTATAATCAAACTGTAAAAACCAAAGGCAAATATGTGAATTTCATTTGTGTTCTCCAGCTGAGCAGATCTCATAGAATCTATATACATTTCAATGGAGATTTATTAGATTGCATTAGATGGTTTGGGTTATATAGTACAACAATGCTTATGACCAAGCTTGGCAGGCCTTGAAGTGATGGCTCTTGAATCCACAAGTCTGGGCATCTCAGCAATTTCAGTCTGGTAAAGAAGACCTGCAGGATTCCTGGGAAGCCTTATAAACCTACCCAGATTCAAGTTTCTTGGTTGATCCTGATCTAGTCAAGTTGATAACCAAGAAATTAAAAAGTTAGATTACCTTAAACACAGAAACACAATGATAATTAATACATCACACTTCTCATCAAACATAGCAAAAAAAAAAAAAAAAAGCAGATGCAACTGAATGCTTAATATAGGATTATGCTTGTGGCTTTTGATCCCAGTTGTTTCTGTAGAGGAAAGAAGAAAGAATATTTCTCTAGGATAAACACAGAGAATATGTAAGACAGAAATGTTTCATTAGAAGTGTTAAAATTATTTCATCAGAAAGAAGTCATGTTTGATAAATAAACAATTCTAAACTCTCTGAAGTTAATGGTTGATGTGAGTTGGAAATATATTTTCTTCCGTAGTATAACTACTGTTATGATGCCCATGTTCCTGTAAACAACCCAAAGAAAATTAATGCCCCATACCCTCCCACAAAAATCATGGAAGTAGAATGAAAAGGCTATAGTGGGAACATAAAAAGAAATCACTGATACAGTAGCAGGGGATGACTATGGTAGAAACGCATTACATAAATTTATGAAAATGTTATAATGAAATGCATTATTATATATAATTAAAGGGCTAATAAAATAGTAAAATAATTTGAAAGGAAGTTGTGTGGAATGAATTATGATTAAAAATCTTCACATTTCTTATTTTCATCTACTTTATAAATAACTTCTAAGCAACAGTGTCTTGGATGTTTTTAAGAGAGAAATAAATTAACTGGATGGCTGCCATGTTATCAGGGATGACCAGGAAAAATTGAAAGTAAGTTAGCTGCACTAACTGTGAAGTAGTTTAGTACAACTTAAAAGTGACGGGTACTCACTATGCTTTTACATTGCAGATACTAAAATGAACATTATTTATTTTTTAAAATTATAATTCCTAAGAAAAGAGGGAAAGCCTTCCCTTACCAGGAAACTGGGACAGAGGGGAAGGCATCCTATTGGGACTCTAAATGAGAGACGCATGGGAGAATAGCAAAATAAAAGGATGCAGAGGGTCCTAGAAACCTACAAGTAGAACAATATGATAGGCAGATTTGGGCCCAGGGGTCCAGCTCAAACTAAGGCACCAGCCAAGGACAATACAGGAGGTAAACTTTAAACCCCTTCCCAGATCTAGTCAATGGGCAGAACATTCTCCACAGTTGAGTGGAGAGTGTGATATGACTTTCTCACGTACTCTGGTGCCTCACATTTGACCATGTCCCCTGGAGGGGGAGACCTGGTGGCACTCAGAGGAAGGACAGCAGGTAGCCAAGAAGAGACTTGATACCCTATGAGAATATATAGGGGGAGGTAATCCCCCTCAGGAACAGTCATAGGGGAGGGGAATAATGGGAAAATGGGGGGGGGGGAGGAATGGGAGGATACAAGGGATGGGATAAACATTGAGATGTAACAAGGATAAATTAATAAAAAAAAATGAAAAACAAACAAAAAAAACAACAACAAAAAGAAAAGAGGGAAATTATAATTGCATAATATGCTTACTTAATAGCAAAGGAGGTAATAATAAATTTATTTTAATGGAAAGATAAATAAACCTATTTAATGGAAATAAATAGGAACAAACAGCAAACAGAGAATGTTTGCAGACATGGTAGATGTTAATGTAAGTACACCAGTGGGCATCTCAGTGTAGACAAACTTGACTGATTAGCACATCAACAGGCGAGTGGATAAGGAAAGCATGTCATATTTATACTATGTCATCTGTGAGAATATAAATGTAACTGGAGAGCCTCATTTTACTTTAATTTCCTCTAGAGATTTCAGGGGTATGATTATTTTTTCTTTGAGAATTTTATTCATGTGAACAATACATTTTAATATTCTCCAGACTCTATTCTCTCTCTTTTAATGCTTTCCCAATCCCCGATACCACTTTCCCTCCCAAACTCATATGCTCTTGATTTAAAATCCTGTGTCTAATTAGGGTGCCTATGTGTGGCTGAATTTAAGGATAACTCGGATAGCATGGGTATATTCTGAGGTCACACATCCCTGAAGAAAAGTGGATTTTTCTTCGTACACCAGGCACCAATTGCTGGAAGGGTTACCATCCCTTTGTCCTCTCTTCCTGTAGGATTTGTGAACTCTGCACAAGAGGCGTGTAATACAGATGTTCCTGTAGGCTTCGATCTTTGTAAACCTACTTTATTTGGGGTTCCTTAATACATATACCTCCCTTCAAAAAGAAGGTTAGTAGAGTCAGGGAAGGTAGACCATTTTTAGATTTAGTTCCTTGGGGAAATTCATTCTTTGTCATCAAGATTCTAGCAGTCAAACTAAACAGCAAACCAGCAATCCAGCAAACCTAAGGCAACCATAACAGCAACCTCAAAGCATTCTCTGAAGCATTTCTCTCTAGCAACATCTCTAAGCAAAGGGAGGCACTATGAAGAGAAGAAGCCAAGAGATGCAGAATGGTTCAAGGTGATATCTCTAATCATAGTACCTTTAAGACCCACATAAAAACCAATCACTTGCCAATCTGATAACTCACAGGGCAGCCTCTGTCATTTTTAGTGAACCAATACTGACTTACAAACACAAAAAATACATGTGTAGAGTCTAGACATTGGAAAGATAATATTTTAGAAAACTATAAAAGGGCAGTAGAGTAGGGAGAAAGGAGGAAGACCAGGACAAGCCTGTGGATAGGGTGAATAAACCAAAGAGAGAAATGTGCATGGACACACAACATAGTAAAACACTAGTTAATTAGTGGGTGTTCACAAATTAAACAACAAAGGGCAGTAATTATTATAGTTTATGAAAATCAGTTATACACTTTTAGAAGATACTTTAAAAATAAAAAGAAACTCATGGATTTCATGATGTAGCATTTTGCTACTATAATGGAATATCTCAAATAATTAACTCATGAATAGAAATGATTTGCTGTTACTTTAACTTTTGGAGGGTGAGGGGGCCTGTGATGCATATTCCAGATGAAAAGGACAAGTAGTAGGGAAAGGCGCAAACCACGCATCTATTGCGCCAAGGAGCAAAACAAGTGAGGAAGAGGGTAGAGTCCCATGGCGGGCTTTCATGGAATGCATCAAGAAAGTCCTTCAAGCCACACCCCCTGAATATCCTAAAGCCTCCTGAGAGTGCCATCCTGGAGACCAAGTACTGATCACAAGGACCTTTAGGGGTTTCATGATCCAGATTGTTTCAGTACAGAGTTAAAGTTAAGGGTTAGTTTCTCATCTGTTTTTTGGTGCCGTGGGAAATAGTAAATTCTCTCTGACTATAGCAGTTTTTACTAAGTTAAACAAACTCTTACAATATGATCTGGTGAAGCAATTGTGCCCCTCCATATTCATATGCAGCAGTTGTAAACACCTGTCCACACAAAACTTGTAAATACGAATATTTATAACAATTTTATAATTGTTAAAAAAAAAAAAAAAAGAAAAGGCAGCAACCAGAATGCCCTTCCAAAGGTGAATGGAGGAATGAATGTGGCATATTGATACAATAGAATAGCATTCACTATTCATGAGAAATGAGTTTCCCAGCCAAAAAGAGGCAAAAAAGGACACACTGTATAATGGAAAATGAAGTTGAAAATAGGCTTCCTGTGGTTTATAGCTGTATAGTATTTTTGAAAAGACCAAAAACTGTATAGACAGTAAAGAGATCAGTTGTTGCCGAGGCCTTGAGGGGAAGAATGAATGGATGAATCAAAAGTTCAAGGTGATTGTTGGGGCATTTAAAAGCACTATATAAAACTGAAACAATGGTTAGAGGTCATATGAACATGTCAAAATCTCTGGAAAGGTACAACACAGAATGTAAAGTTCAATACAAGCTAGTGATTATAATAGCAAGAAAAATGTACCAACATCTATCTGCCTGTTAATTGTAGTGAAGAAACTGTATGACAGCAAGATGCTAATATCAGAGGAAATTATGCAGTAGTGCAGGCTGTGGTGGTATACAGATCGCTTTTTTGCTATCTGCCCAGTTATTCTATAAATCTAACACTGTGCTGAAAAATAAAGTCTATCAATTATTAAAATGTTAGCATTCAATATGTTGACATTCCAGTTGTATCACAGTCTAAATAATGAAAAGTTTTAGTCACAATTTTACTCTTCCACCTCAGATAATCCTCCTCCAAACAAATGGATTCTGTACAGAATTGCAAAATCAGCAACTGAAAGGAATTTCTCTTTTTTTTCACATTTACACAGTCATGGACTTACACTGTGATTTTAGCCTTACTATACTCTACTGCTCAGTTTTACTCATCACTTAATAATGTTCTTATTTTGTTTTATTGGAAATGGATTTTTCCACATAATAAATCCTGAGTGTGGTATCCCCTCCCTCTGCTCCTCCCAGCTCTTCCCCACTTCCTCTACCATCTGAATCTACCTACGTTCTGTATCTCATTAGCAAACATAGGCATCTAAGGGAATATGATATGCTGTGATATAATACAGTATAACATAATATAAAAATGAAACAAAAACTAATACATTGGAATAGGAGAAAACAAAGAGAAGAAAAAAACCTGAAGAAATGGCATAGGAAACAGATACAGATGCAGAGACTCACTCGTTTATACATACTCAGAATGTCCATAAAGCCATAACACTGAAAGCCATAATATACACAAAAGACTTCCAGGGTTAAAACAAAGAAAATTATAAATGAAATACAATAAAAACAGGAGTAAAAAAAGAAATATATGATGAAATTACCAAAAAAAAAATCCCTTACACAATATTAAGAGATAATGAGCTTCCAAAGATGCCACCGAGTGTGTTTTCTCTTGGCCATCTAGGTGCTGTGGGCCTGAAGAATAACCTTTACCTTGGAGAAAACCAAATTTTTATTTGCTAGTAGTTTTCTATTGGAGAGCACTTGTGTGTTAGGAATGGGAACATGTGTCCACTTTTCCTTTTAGCTACAGTACCCCAGCAGGTGCTGACCTCTGCAGGTCCAGTGCATGCTGCATCAGTCTCTTTAAGTTCATATGTGCCTTGATCCTGCTGATTTAGAAGGTTTTGTTTCCTTGGTGCCCTCAATCCCTGCCTCTTTACTGTTAGTCTCTTTTCTCTTTTCCCACAATGTTCCCTGAGCTCTGAAAGAAAGGGTTTTTGTTGTTGTTTTTGTTGTTGGAGAGATCTCATTTAGGGCTGACTGTTCCCCGATCCCTTACTCTCTGCATAATTTCTGGTTATGGGTCTCTGTATTTGTTCCTGTCTACTGCAGGAAAAATCCTCTCTGATGATGCCTGAACAACATACTGATCTACAAGTACAGCTAAATATTGCTCCTTCCTGCCCCACCCGCCCCCAGAAGAGTGTTATTTTGTTTTATACTAGCCTAGAACTCTGCCCTGGGACATCTATTCTCAGGTTCTTTGTCACAAAAGCAGTATAGATAATGGGTTCCATCCCATAGGTGGGCCTTAATTCAAATCAGTTATTGGTTAGTTACTATCAGTAGCTTTGTGCAACCGTTACACTAGCAATGGTAAAGTGAGACAGTATTTACATCAAATGTTTTGCAACTGGATTAGTGTTTATGTTTCTTCTTTAGTAGCATAAAAAACAACTTTCTGTACTAAAGACACTAGTAGGTAGTGAGGCCTTATGTAGGTACCAGCTCAACGTCTCCATGTTCAAAGGGTTGTATAGGTGCTGTTTTTAGCAATAGGACCTTCCTGTCAGTCTTGGCAACAGCATGGATTGTTTGGGAATTCCCATGGGGCACCATTGGCCAAGAAGCCTTTTACATTTAATCATTTCCCACTACTGGAAGCTTCATTTGGTGACAAGAAATGTCTGTTTGAGGCTTTGTCTCTCTCTCTCTCTCTCTCTCTCTCTCTCTCACTGTTTGCATATTTCATTTACATTGCCTTAATATATGTGCAATAAGCTTCTACTGTATTGTTTCCATACTGCCTTACAAATGATCCCTAATCTTAGCTATCTCTTCCCATATTCCCCACCATCCTGCTCTGCCCTCACACTCTCCATACTAATACCTCCTTCTGTCTATAACTATTGTATTTCCCTTTCCTGATGAGACCTCTCTGTTCCCTCTTGTCCCTTTCTCTACACCTAAGCTCTGCTGTTCTATGAAATGTAGCTTGGATATCATCGACTTGCGAGTTAATATACATATATAAGCAAATACACTCAATATCTTTCTTTCTGGGTTCTGGATCCCTCACTCAGGATGATATTTTCCTTGTCCACCCATTTAACTGTGACTTTCGTGATTTCTTTTTTAATGGATGAGTAAATTGTATAAACATAGCACATTTTCTTTCTTTATCCTTTCTTCTGTTGAGGGGCATTTAGATTGCTTCTAATCTCTAGTTATTATGATAAGAGCAGAAATGAAAGTGAGTGAACAAGTTACTCTATGGTAGGATGAAGTGTCCTTTGGGTACATGGCCAAGAGTGATATAGCTGGATCTTTAGGTAGCTTGATTCCCAGCTACAAGAGGAATCAACACACTGATTTCCACAGTGGCTATAAAAGTTGTACTCAGCAATAAATGAATGATCTCTTTACTCCACATCTTGCCAGCATGAACTGTCACTTGCTTTATTGATCTTAGTCATTCTCTCAGGAGTAATTTGAACTCTTTAAATAGCCTTGATTTACATTTTCTTGATGACTAAAATGTTAATATTCCTGTGTTTATCAGCAATTTATTTCCTCTTTTGATAATTCTGTTTAGAGCTGTCTTTCCTAATGAGATCCAGTTTTAATTAGACTATGTGATTTCCTGATATTATTTTTTTGGTTCTTTATACATTTGTATATTAATCCTCTACTGGATGTGAAGATGATAAAAATCTTCTCCCATCCTGTTGCCTTCCATTTTGTCAGAATGAGAGTGTCCCTTGCTGTACAGAAGCCTTTCAGTTTCATTTGGTCCCATTTAGTAATTATCTTGGTGCCTGTGCCAACGGTGTTCTGTTCAGACAGTCTTTTCCTGTGTGAAGGAGTTTAAAGTTATTCTCCACTCATTATTCTACTAGGGTCAATGCATTTGGCTTTATTTTGAGGTCTTTGATCCACTTGGAGTTGAGTTTTGTGCAAGATAAAATGTGGACCTATTTGGCTTCTTCCACATGCGGTCATCCAGGTGCCTAATAATGATTGTTGACCATGTTGTCTTTTTCCCTAGTATATATTGTTGGCTATTTTTTTCAAAATAAAAAAAGCCAGCTGTTCATAGGTATATGAATTTATGTTTGGGCTTCCATTCTTCTTCCAGTTATTAATGTGTTTCTGTGCCAATTCCATGTTGTTGTTTTTTTTTTTTTTTAATTATAGCTTAATAGTACAACTTGAAATTGGGCATGGTGATACTTCTAGCAGTCCTTTTATTATTCTTTATTGTTTTGGCTATCCTGGTTTTTGGTTTTGTTTTGTTTTTTGTCTGTGTTTCCATATGAAACAAAAACAATGTGCTTTTAAGACATGTGAAGAAGCATGTTAGAATTTTTATTAAATGGATTCAATCTAAAGATTGCCTTTTTTAGGGTAGCCATTTTACTATACCAACACTGCTGATCTGTGAGCATGGGAGATCTTTCCGTCATCTGACGAATGTCTTCTTTAATTTATTTCTGCAGTGTCTTCACATTTTTATTATACAAATCTTCACTTGTTTGGTTAGAGTATCCCCAAGATTTTTAATATTATTTGATGTTGTTGAGGATAGTGTTGTTTTTCACAATTTCCTTCTCAATCTATTTGTCATTTATACAAGAAGGCTATTGATTTTTATGAGATAATTTTGTATCTAACTGCTTTGATGAAAGTATTTTTCAGCTGTAGCAGTTTCCCATTGGCATTTTAGGGCATTTATGTATACTGTCATATCATTTATAAGTAAGAGACTTTGACTTCTGACTTACTAGCTTGTATCCCTTTGATCTCCCTCAGTTGTCTTATTGCTCTAGCTAAGTCTTCAAGTACTATATAAACGAAGTTTGAAGAAAGTAGACAACCTTGTTTGGTTTCTGATTTTAGTGGAACCGCTTTGAGTTTCTTCCTATTTAAATTGATGTTGGCTATAAGTTTGCTTTAAACTGTACTTATAATGTTGATGTATGCTCCTTGTATCCCTGATTTCCATAGGACTTAATCATAAAGGGACACCGGATTTTGCTAAGGGCTTTTAATGCATATAATAAGATTATATTTTTCTTATATATATGTTTCATGTATTAAACCATTTCTGCCTCTCTGGATGAAGCCTACTTGATCATGTTAGATATCTTTTTGATGTGTTCTTGGATTTGGTTTGCAAGTATACTTTGAGAGTTTTTGCATCTATGTTCATGAGGAATATTGGTCCGTGATTTTATTTCTCTACTCAGTCTTTATTTGGCTTGGTTATAGGGGTGTTCAATCTCATCGATGTTCTCATAGAACCAGTTCATTTGTTGATTCTTTGTATTGTTCCTGTTTATTAATTTCAGTCCTGACTTTGGTCAAGTTTTCTCATCTTTCCTGTTAGTCTTTGTCTTTTTATTGGAGAATTGAGACTATTGTTATTAAGAAATATCAAAGAGCATTGTTTGTTGATTCTTGTTTTTTTTGTCAGTGTGTGTGTGTGTGTGTGTGTGTGTGTGTGTGTATGTGTGTGTGTGTGTGTGTGTTTCCCCATCTTTCATTTCTTGTTCTGGGATTATTGGTTTCTTGTGTTTTGTTGGATGTAATTAACTTTTTTACCTTAGATTTTTTTCTTGTAGTGCCATTTATAGGGCTATATTTGTAGACAGATATTTTTAAATTTTGGTTTTCTTTCTTTTTTTAATTAAACATTTTTATTTTTTACATATATCTATCTACAACAAGAAGAACCATGACACAATCAAGAATTATACATATGTTACATTCTTAATGTTTTGGCTATTTATTTGACAGGCTTGAAGAAAACATCTTTCCTATCTTGGTACATCCAAAATTCTGAATGTAAATTAATATCTATCATACCTACACATTATCAACTTAAAACACCTATCTAGACCTAAAAACATCTTAACCCGTAAACAAATAAGCTTCATTGTAAAACTAAACTATCTACAACCCCATCAGAGACCTGAGAAGGAATAAATTTGATTAGCAGAATATGCCCATAGTGTAGGTTAGTAGCTTTCCAAGGGAGATGATAAAGATAGTTTGCTACCTGAATAGTCACCAAAAAAATCTCTGTAACATTGGAGGATTATGTTCAGCTTTCTGGCCCAATACAATTGACAGATAAATTTGTGAAGCAGGAACTATTGAGGACTTGCTTACCCTGTCTTGGCAGAGTTTGTCCATTGACTCTACTGGCAACCAAGCTTGCCATTTTTTAAGCAGAATTCTGTCTGTGGTAGAGATGAGGACATGTTCCTCAGTGGGTTGTTTGACACATTTGAAGCCATCTCTATAAGGAGGCTCTTTGATTCTCATCATCCTCTTTGAGATAGGCTGGATGTTGCCAGGCGTTAACCTGTCTCATTGTCAGTGAATCTTTCAAATAATAAAAACATTTTAAAATGCCATATTCTGTATGTCTCTGAGGTTTTTGAAGACCTTGTCTAACTATTTTCCCTTATCTTTCTATAGAATCATATCTATCTGTTGCACCTAAGATATATATTCTTGTGACTAAAAGAGACTAGTAATTGATATGACCATGGAATGTCTTACTTCTCTATCTATTGTGGCTGAATGTTTTGCTGGGTATTTTAATCTGGGCAGGAATTTGGGGACTCTTTGAGTCTGTAGAAAATTTAGCAAACTCCTTCTGAATTTTACAGTCTCTTAAGAAATCAGGTGATATTCTAATGGGCCTGCCTTTGCATATTACATGGTCTTTTTTCCTTGTAGCTTTTAATATTTTTTCTATGTTTAGTGTTTTGATTATTATATGGTAAGGGAACTTTCTTTTCTCCTCAAATCTATTTGGTGTTCTTTATGTTTCTTGTAACTTGATAAGCCATTTCCTTCTTTAGTTTGGAAAATTTCTTCTATGATTTTGTTGAATATATTTCTACTCTAATATGAGGTATTGTACCCATATAACTTAATTATAATACAAGGTTTACTTCCAATACTTTGAAAGTGCTATTGCAGGTTGTTTAGGATAAATAAGATAGAAGGGATGATCTGGACCCAGGAGGCTCTGCTCAAACTATTGTACCAACCAAGGACAATACATGCAGTAAACATAGAAACCCTGTTTCTCAGATCCATCCAATGGACAGGACATTATCCTCAGTTCTGTGAAGAGCAGGGACTGACTCTAACATGAACTCTGATGCCCCTATTTGACCACTTCCTCTTAGTGGGGAGACCTGGTGGCACTCAAAGAAAGAATAGGCAGGCTACCAAGATGAGACTTGATAGGCTATGACCATATATTGGGGGACTAGGTTCTCTTCTGTCACAGACCTAGAGGAGGGGAAAGGAGTGAAAGAGGGAGGGAGAGAGGAATGTGAGGATACAAGTAAGGGGATAACAATTGAGATGTAATCTGGATGAATTAATAAAAAAACAAGTTAATTGTTAGCTGATCAAATCATGGTCATGTCAATCACTAATCTACATCTTAGGTGCTACAGACAGAATCATTCTATAGAAAGATAAGGTAGGATAGTTGGATAAGATCCTCAAAAACCTCAGAAACATACAGAATACGGCATTTCAATGTTTTTCTTATATTAAAGATTCACTGACAATGAGACAGGTCAATTCCTGGCAACATCCAGCCTACCTCAAAGAGGATGATGAGCATCAGAGAACCTCCATATAGAGATGGCTTCAATGTGGCAAACTGGCCATTGGACAGAATGTCCTTATTTCCACCACAGAAAGAATTCTGCCTAAAGAGGGTAAGCTTGAATGCAGGTAGAATTGATGGCCAAACTCTGCCAAGACAGCATAAGCAAGTCCTCAATAGTTCCTGCCTCACATATATGTCCGTCATGTATACTGGGCCAGAAGGCTGAAGAAGATGCTCCAACATTATAAAGAGTTTTTCGTGACTACCCAGGTAGGAAACTGTGTCATCTTCTCATTTGGAAAGCTATTAACCTGCACTCCAAGCATACTCAGGTAATCAAGTTTATTTGTTCTCAAGTCTCTGATGGAGTTGAAGACCAGATAGTTTAGTTTTATAATGAAGCTTAGTTGTTTCGAGCTTTAGTGAAGACATCTTGTGATGGATGTTGTTGATGGTAGCTTTATTCTTGTATCTAGAAATCTAAATGAGGGCTGATTTCAATTCTAGGTACTGATACCTGGTCTTGTCATTGATGGGTGTGTATTTTTCTGGGAAACTGGGCAGTATAGAGGGGCAACTGGGGATCCTGCTAGTTGTGGCCACTGAAGGTTCCAGATAAAATGTACATTTAGGTATTGAATATTGACAGTGATAAGAACGGGTTGGGAAGGCACTGAGATGGTTGACAGGAGGTAGAAAAGCAGGATTTCCATTAGTATATGACTATTTTCTGGGAAAGTAAGCAGAGACTGTCTAGAGACTAAAACAGGGTCAGAGCAGAGGATTAGACTGAGGCATTGGGTCAGGATGAGAAGATGGAGAGCAGAGATATGAAGCTTAACTATATGCTTTACGGGCCTACCTGTTCCCCTGAAGGATTTGCCCCAGCCCGTAGGTTCCCTGGGCATGCTTATTGAATTTGGGGACTAGCATTAAGCATTGAGTGGCAGGTAAGATGTTTGGAGGGAAGATCTGTGTTATCCACTGGAGATGGGGACAAAGAGAAAGGTGAGGCTATAGTAAGTGGTATGATACAGTGTTTGGGGTTAGAAGAGAGAAGGAAAAGGTGAAAGAGCTTCAGTTAGCCTACATGTTTCCCTGTTTGGAGTACCCATCTCTTTGGGTGGGGTAAAATATAAAGTCCTTTAAGTTGCTGATTTTACAATTCTGTGTAGAATCCGTATGAATTAAATGTATCTCTTCAGTACAGATTTTAATATAACTGACCACATAGTGTTCTATATTGGTTTTTTTTTTTCATTTAATATATGTTTATTCTTTAAGAGTAACGGTTCTTCATTGCTTGGGAAGTCCAATGCTTCTTGAATAAGGAATTCACAAACATGGTAAAGAAACATGTTTATAACCACATCACTGTGTGTGTGTGTGTGTGTGTGTGTGTGTGTGTGTGTGTGTGTGTCTTTGTGTGTGTGCATGAAACTCAGAAGACATTGTCAGATCACCTACACGGATAATTATGATTCAACCATTGTACGTCCTGGAATCTGAACTTGGGCCCTCCACAAGAGGCCTTTAAAGTATGTGCCTTTGACTACTGTGCCATCTCCATCCACTCTTTGTCTTCGACTTTTAGAATGCAGTTGTATGACAAACTTAAGAATAAGTATTAACCAAAGTATTAAAACACAGACAAACTCTGTTCATCCTGTCAAGTTTGTCTACACCATATGCAAGCATTAAAAAAAATGCAGGTACTGGTATTCTAGAAACTGAAGACTTCTTTTTATTTTAAATTTTATTAATTTATTCATATTACATCTTGATTGTTAGCCCTTCCCCTGTTTCCTCCCATTCTTCCCCCTCCCACTTCCCCCCTTCTCCCCTCCCCTATGTCTGCGATTGAGGGAGACCTCCTCCCCCTATATATGCTCTTAGAATATTGAGTCTCTTCTTGGTAACTTGTTATCCTTCCTTTGAGTGCCGCCAGGCCTCCCCATCCAGGGGACATGGTCAGAAAAGGGGCACCAGAGTTTGTGTGAGAGTCAGATCTCACTCTCTACTCAATGGTGGAGAATATCATGTTTGTCGGCTAGGTCTTGGTAGGGGTTCAAAGCTTACTGCCTATATTCTCCTTGGCTGGTGCCTTAGTTTGAGGAGGACCCCAGGACCCAGATCTGCCTGTCATAAAGTTCTTCTTGTAGGTTTCCAGGACCCTGTGGACCCTACTATTTCCCCATTCTTCCATGCTACTCTCGCCTAAAGTCTCAATCGGATATCCTCTCCTCTGACCCACTTTCTTGGTAAGTAAAGTTTTTCATGGTACGTATCCCTTGGACTAGTGTTTTGATATAAGTGAGTATATACCGTTTGTCTCTTTTTGCTTCTGGGCGAACTCACTCATTGTGATAATTTCTAGATCAATCCATTTGTCCACAAATTTCAGGAATTCCTTGTTTTTAATAGCTGAGTAGTAATCCATAGTGTAAATGTACCACAGTTTCTTAGTCTATTGAAGACTTCTTAAAGTTCCATGAACAGGAGACTTTAGTAAATAACTCCTAACTACATAAAATATACATTCAAAGCCATTCCAACTGTATCCTTAATACTGTAAGCTGCAGCATTTCTAACAGAAAGGAGAAGGATCTGGTTATATCCCATTAGGAATGTATTCAATTACATTAGATAAGAGTTGATAGATAACAATTTAATTAGAGTAGGTTAGCACTACGGAAGAGGAAGCGGATTTATCTCTAAAACAGTGGTGGCAAAATCAGAATATTGTCAGCACAGATATAATCCTTCTTTGTACTGTTCAGAAGTAACACCGGCTCTTTCATTTGGACATCCCCCCTGATAATGCAGATAGAGCTTCTAAGTGATTTGGATTTGGATTTTTCTTCTACAATAGACCTACATTTCACTTCTGGACTTTATAACTAAAATAAGTTCAATTTCTGAAAATCCATCTGATAGAGTAATTTAAGATGGAGTTATTTAAGAATTAATGGGGGAATGCATGTAGCGAAGAAGTTCTTAGAGAATCTGTAAAAGTCCGAGTAAATATTTTATAGTTAATTAGCACTGTATTGCTTTAATTTTCTTTCCTACTTATTATCAGTAATCTAAAGTCTTCCTAGTATATTTACGGCATAAAAACACTTAGAACTTCATAGTAGATAAAATATATTATTTGATATCTCACAGACACTTCAAAACTGATTATAAACATAACTTTCCTTTTAAATATATTTGATATCATATATAGACATATCTCTTTGTTCTATACCTCCTTTAGTTTTAATATCACTATGTCTTACAGAAATAAAGAAAACTACAGACCAAGTTTCCTTGAATACAATTCCAAAGTCTGGTGGTGATTAATCATGTTATGTATAAATTCTTCATATCTGAGACTTCACATAGACTTCATCTGTGTGGTCTCTATCACTTTGATCCATTTTTGTGGCATGAACCAAATTCAGGAATTACTTGATTGAAATTTATTTTTATTAAATATTGTTTTATTTTTTACATTTATATTATTATACATATATACAATAAACTACCTTCAGCAAGAAAAACCATGAAACATTCAGGAATTATACATATGTTACATTCTTAGTGTTTTGGCTATTTGTATTTGGCAGCCTTGAATAAAGCATCTTTCCTATCTTGGTGCATCTAAAATTCTGAAAGTAAAGCAATCGCTGTCAGATCTTGTCATTATCAACTTAAAACATCTATCTAGACCTAAAAACATCTTAACCCCGAAACAACTAAGCTTCATTGTAAAACTAAACTATCTCGTCTTCCACCCCATTAGAGAATTGAGAAGGAATAAACTTTATTACCTGAGTATGCCAGGAGTGCAGGTTAGTAGCTTTCCAATTGAGAAGATGACAGAGACAGTTTGCTACCTGAATAGTCACCCAAAACTCTTTATAATGCTGGAGCATCTTCTTCAGCCTTCTGGACCAATACACCTGACAGGCATATTTGTGAGGCAGGAACTATTGAGGACTTGCTTACCCTGTCTTGGCAGAGTTTGGCCATTGACTCTGCCTCCATTCAAGCTTTCCCCTTTTTAGGCAGAATTCTGTCTGTGGTAATAATGAGGACATTTTCCCAGTGGTTTGTTTGCCACACTTGAAGCCATCTCCATAAGGAAGTTCTTTGATGCTCATCATCCTCTTTGAGGTAGGCTGGGTATTGCCAGGAGTTACCCTGTCTCATTTTCAGTGAATCTTTAAAATAGTAAGAACATTTTAAATTCCATACTCTGTATGTCTCTGAGGTTTTTGAAGACCTTGTCTAACTATTTTATCTTATCTTACTATAGAATTATATCTGTCTCTTGCATGTAAGATGTATATTCTTGTGATGAAGATAGACTAGTAATTGATATGACCATGATTTCATCAGCTAACAATTAACTTGTATAACTTATTATCCCAAAGAGCCTGCAATAGCACTCTCAAAGTATTGGAAGTAAACCTTGTATTATAATTGAGTTATATGGGTACAATACCTCATATTAGAGTAGGAATATATATATATATATAATGTATGTGAAGAATAGTATTACATTTGAATTCTATACTACTGTACCTAAAATTAAACTTATTTTGCATCTATATACAAAATTCTATACAAGTGAATTAAAAATAACCCTGTGAGTGACAATAGAAGCATTGAGTTGAGGAGTAGATTCACTAATGTACTATTTATTCTATCTTCCATATATAGATACACACACACACACACACACACACACACACACACACACACACACATATACATATATATATATATATATATATATATATATTCCCTTCTTTCTTTTCAAGCCCTATCGCCAAACCTAATAATGGAACAAAAAGGAAAAGAGAGACATCCTTGAGTCCAACTTTGTTTTCTCTCTATATAAGAAAAATACTAGCTTTTAACCAACTCCCATTTAAATAGACCCTCTATAGCTGAAGAAAGCAACCAAAAACCTACACAATCCCCTTTAAAGGAAATGTGGCATCACTCTCTTAATGTTCCTTCTGGCTGATTTGGGACAAATAATACCTTTGTAGGGGCCCAAATAAAATTGGAGAAATTGTTATACAAGTGAGGAATAGCATTTGTGTTCCTGTTTCTAAATCCTGAGACAGTCCAGACTTAATTAGAGTCCTGTGTGGGCAGTCTGAAATGCTAGACCAATTGGGATCAGAAGCTTTCTTTGAAGGTGTCCTGGGAGCTATCTTGTTCTAATGAAGAACACCAACTAAAGCACTTGGTGCTGAAACATGAAGGATGCAGGATGTCAGTGTCCAGCATGCTGAGAGAAATGCATCCTGTGAAGTCTGTTCCAATGTCAGTGTCTGGTTCTTTTGTTCTGAAAACATATAATTTCTCACAAGCATTATTCAGTCCTAAAATTATAAATGTGCAATGTGTGTATTGCACAGAAAATTTAAGGGTGGTTTTCTGCTCTTTGTATGAGCAGAAGAAAAGACATCTGTAAATCTTCATTCCTGCCATACTAAGAGTGACATGATTTTGTAGCCAACAAGAAGCATTGTCTATGCCTAGACAGTCATGTCTCAGACAGTCTCAGGGCTATTCCGATACAGTGGGATTAGCAATATAACTTACCTGCTTCTGCTTTTTAAATTCTTCACATCCTGATTTTATCCCCTCCCTCATCCCCTCCCAATACCCTTCTCTCCCTCATCCTCTCTCTCTCTCTCTCTCTCTCTCTCTCTCTCTCTCTCTCTCTCTCTCTCTCTCTCTCTCTCCTAGTCCTCAGAAAGGGAAGCTCTCCTTCCCTGACAGCATCTGACTTCAGACTATCAAGTCTCATCTGTACTACCTGTAACTTCTTCCTCTGTAGCCTGGCAAGACTGCTCTGCCAGTGGTAAGTGATCAAATTTCAGTGGCCTGTGTGCATGTCCAACATAGTCTCTACTCTCCACATCGTGGGATCCACAAGGAAACTGTGCTACTGTATCTGAGTAGAGGATCTAAGTCCACATCATACATGATCCTTGGTCTCTGTATTGTAGTGTAGTTATCCTGTATTATATGGCAAAATGAGTGAGTGCATATCATGAGTGTCTTTCTGGGCCTGGATTTCCTTCCTCAGGATGATCTTTTCTAGTTCCATCCATTTGCCTGCAAATTTCAAGATATCCTTGTTTCTAAATAGCTGAGTAGTATCCATTGTGTAAATGTACCACAGTTTCTTTATTCATATTCTTCAAACTGAGGGACATCTAGGTTGTTTCCAGTTTCTGGCTATTACGAAGAATTCTGCTATGAACATAGTTGAGCAAAGGTCCTTGTTGTATGTTGGAGCATCTTTTGGGTATATTCCCAGAAGTGGTGTGGCTGGGTCTTGAGGTAGTATTATTCCCGATTTCCTGAGAAAGTATAAGATTGATTTCCAAATTTGTACAAGTGGGCAGTCCCACCAGCAATGGAAGAGTCTTCCCTTTTCTCCACATCCTTGCCAGTGTGTGCTGTCACCTGAGTTTTTGATCTTAGCCATTCAGATAGGTGTAAGATGGAATCTCAGAGTCGTTTTGAGTTGCATTTCCCTGATAACTAGGGATGCTGAGCATTTCTCTAAGTGTTTCTCAGCCATGAGATATTCCTCTGTTGAGAATTCTCTGTTTAGCTCTGGACTCCATTTTTTAAGTGTATTATTTGGTTTGGTGGTGTTGAGTTCTTTATTTGTTTTACATATTAGTCCTTTGTCAGATGTAGGGTTGGTGAAGATCTTTTCCCAGTCTGTAAGCTGTCGTTTTGTTTGGTTGACAGTGCCCTTCACCTCATAGAAGCTTTTCAGTTTCATAAGGTTCCATTTATCTTTTTAAATTTGTTCTTGTAGGTTAGAATACAGAGTGATAGAATCCATCATACACACTTAATTTTACACACTTTCAAAAACACATATTTTTCATTGTTTTTTTCACATTATCATAGGAAGTAATGGACAGTACTATGACATTTATATACATACATGTCATTATACTCTTCTCATTAATTTCTCTTCCCTTCTACCTTTCCCTATACCCCATTGGCACCCATGGCTGGTTTTCTTCCTTTCTCCAGAAGATCTATTTTTTATTCATTTTACACATATTTCATAACTCTCTTTACTTTGCTCCCTTTGCCCTGCATCTCTTCCTTTGAGAGAATATAGTTATATAACAAAAATTTTAATTTAAATATTCAAACATGCATTCAACCCATGAGTTTAGGTTTTTTTTTTTTTTTATGTCTTGTTAAAAATGGATCGTTCTTGACTTACATTCAGAATTTTAGATGCATCAAGATAGGAAAGATGTTTTCTTCAAGGATGTCAAATACAAATAGACAAAACACCAAGTATGTGACATTAAAATAATTCCTGATTATGTCATTGTTCTTCTTTCTATAGGTAGTTTATTGTATATATGTGTAATAATATAAATATATATGTAAAAAATAAAAAATGAAAGACTGAACTATCTGGTCTTCAAACCCATCAGAGACTTGAGAATTAAGCTTAGTAGGTTAGTGGTTAAGATGTTTTTAGGTCAAGATAGATGCTTTACATTAATAGAGATGAGATAGGATAGATATTAATCTCCATCCAGAAATTTAGACCCAACAAGATAGCAAAGATCTTTACTTCATGTATGCCAAAGACAAATAGCCAAATCACTATGAATATAACATTTATATAATTCCCAATTATCTCAAGGTTCTTTCTGATTTATGTAGTTTATTTTACTCATGTGTAATAATATAAATGTATATATTAAAAAGAAACGTAATAAAATATTTAATTAAAAAAAGAAAAAATGGATCATTCTTTAACTCAAAACTTGCAGTATAGTCTTTTTGTGCTTCAGAATTTTTAAATGTACTCAATTCTTTTTTCTTTTAAGCTTTTCCTGTAAAAGGCAAAGTAATATATGGCTACAACACATACTCTCTCTCCCTGTATTTGGGAGACTGAAGCAGAAGTGTTGTCAGGGTAAGTATAGATCTGGCTACACAGTGTCATCACCTCACTCATAATATGACAATTTAAAGGCAAGACGGTAAGTATTATGGAGCCCTGAGACATCCAATATCTTATGTAAATACTTACTCTTCTCTCATAGAGGAGAAGTATCAATAAATAACAATGAACTTATAAAAAAATGGCCTACGGGGTATAGTTTCTAGGCTGTAGTTGACTTATATGCTTGGATGTACAGACATATACAACATGGAGCAGTTTCAAAAAATAATTTAGTGCAAATCTCCCTTTAATTCATCTTACTTTTTACTCCATGTTTAACTGACATAGTATTATATTAATAAGCAGTTATTTCTGTTCCTATGCATGATTTAGGTATATTTTCTAAAACCACCAAAATCTATATATGTATGGACTACAGACGTCTTCTACCAAAAAAATATAGGAAAGGAAACAATTGACATCAGATAGTACAAATATTTTTTTCTCCTTCCTTTCATGTGTATGTGGTTTGGGTGTGTATGCGTTTTGCATCTGTGAAAACACACACATGTGCATGTGGAAAATTAAGATTAATTCTTCTTGGCACTTTCATTTTTATCTGTGTAGTCTCTCAGTCAAATCCAAAACTTGCTTGGGATGGGGCGCCTCCCCTTCATTGGGGAAATAGGGGAAACAGGGAGGGAGGTTGGAATCAGGAGGAGAGGAGGGAGGGGTCTATAACTGACATGTAAAATTAATGATTAATAAAATAAGATAAAACAAAGCCCTAAGCATGTTGCTCCTCAGACAACTTCTGAGCATCCAAATTACAGATGGTCACCATGTCTACCAGGCATTTTCCTGGGACCTCAGAATCCAATTAAGTCTGGTGCTTCTTTATAGCTGGCAAGAATTTTAAATGCTGAACCATTTCCACACCCATAAGTGATTGTTGTGATACATTCCATTCTTGAAATGTGAATTTATTATAATAAATCTCAAACTTTGATTATAAGTTTTATTGAGATTTCATAAGTACTAACATTCTTCAAACCTCCTCTCAACTCTCTAAGGATTGAAATGCCATTATTTGTACTTTCAGATGAAGAACAAGATACATGGAGATATGAAACACGGGCCTTTGGTTGTACAGTTGTGCATCCATTTTTAGAAAAGCCAGAGATAAAGAGGGACTAAGAAAATGTTAGATAGAGCATTAATATACAGTTTTAGATGCTAAGGAGTTCAGACTTACTCATACTTTTTCTATGGTTGCTATTAACTAATATTTATTAAGTAAATTCTCATTTACACCTCTTGTTATTAGAATATGTCTGCTAAATAATATGTTCTTACTTGAAGAGCAGATTCACTATTAGCCAGAAGAAAATTTATTTATTTCAATTCCCAATCCAACCAGGATATCTGAATGTATGTTAGAATATTTAGGAAAGAATGTGGGCTCTGTAGCTCAAGAATTGGTGGTCCTTAAGAATAGCTCCCTTTGGGTCAGCCGGCCCTGCCCCGAGGACACGGAAGCTGGTGAGCTGGTTCTGCCCTGATGAAATGGGAGCAGCAGAGTGGGCCCTGCCCTGAGGACATGGGAGTGGGAGACCAGACCCTGCCATGAGGATACTGGAGCAGGAGAGCTGTCCCTGCCCTGAGGACAAGGGAGTGGGCCCTGATCTAGGGCTCTGAGTGAACCTTATCCTAACATCTACCCCATGTATAACCTGCTGGAACACATGAAGGGGCCGGACCTGCAGATTCAAATATGAAGGATCTCCTTGACACACAGCAACAGCAGGATATCTGACAGCAGTCCCGGTGAGGATCTGGTAATGATAGTGCAGGCCTCCAACCAGGCCCATGTCTCATAGTAATGAACATTAGAAAGTAAACATATGTGGACAAAAGGCTATACTGCATGATTATTCACTACAGCTTCTGTTACAAGAGTTTTTGTTTGTCTGTTTGTTTTATTTTACTGGTGGGAGGAGAGGGATTTTGGTGCATGACATGTAAATCACAGACATTCAATAAAAGTAAAAAAACAAAAAACAAAACAAAAAAAAAGAATACCTCTCTTTCACCGTGATACTCACTCAGAAAGACACCATATGAAATACCAGCAAGCCTCCAACAATGACAGAATTTTCACACACTGTTTAGAGCTCCTAAGATTCCTACATTCAATATTCCATTTGAACACCAGGCTCTAGAGGACTTTGCTGTCACACACTCACTTCAGACTGAAGGTTAAGACCATGGGTCCTCTTCAGATCCTGCTAGACTTCTTTAAACTTTCCCCTATCATACCTTAAGAATTCTATACATGCATATAATGTATTTTGACTAACTATACCCTCTAACTCTCATGTTCTCCTTTCAATTCTCTTTTTTTCTTTTTCACACATTAGATCAAGTTAGTGCCATGGTAGCATGGGCAAGTTATTAAAGCCATACTTGAAGAAAGTCAACTTTTACTCCCTTAGCAGCTTTGTAGATTTTAGTATTGTTACATAATATTCTTTGTAAAAATTTCTGTTAGGAGAAATTCAGAATATCGTAATTTCAAGAAAATAAGCAACTTTAAACAAACATGTTTGACAATACTTTACAATTAAATTTTTTTCCTTGGTTACAAAAATAATAGTGAGAAAGAACTGCTGGTAAGGAGGGTTTTCTGGACATGACAGGAGCACTACATTTGCAATGTCAGAGCAGCGCTGGCTTTGTGCACAAGATTTGCATAAGATCTACCCATTCAGAATTTCACCATGGACAAACGAGGAGAACAGATAGTTCTGCTTATACTTGACAACTATTGGCAGTTGATAGCTATTAAAGGAAAGTGATCAGATTGCAAGCAACAGAGTCCATGTCAAAAAAAAGCTCTGCTTCTCTTACTAGTGGGCCCACATGAATTGTGAATTGCTCATCTGCTACATCTATGTGGAAGACCTAGGTCCAGTCCATGCATGGTCCTTGGTTGGTACTTCAGCCTCCACAAGCCCCTTTAAGACCTGGTTAGTTTGCTCTGTTGGTCTTCTTGTGTAGCCTTTGTCACCTCCAGGTCCTTTTATCCTTCTCTCCTCCCCTACCTTTCCACTAGATTCCCTATGCCTTGCCCTGTGTTTAACTATGAGTCTCAGCATCTATTTTTAACTGCTGTTGGATGGAGACCCTCAGAGGACAACTCTACTAGGCTCCTGCCTTCAAACCTAAGAGACTATCATTAATAGTGTAATGGACTGGCTCTCTTCCATGGGTTGAGTAATGGGTTGGGTCAACCATTGGTTCGATATTCCCGCAAACTCTGCTCTAATTATTCAATCTTTATCTCTGCACATCTTGTGGGCATGTATATTTTGGATCACAGTTCTTGTGGGTGCGTCAGTGTTCTCCTAACTCCATTAGTAGTCTTGTCTAGTTAAAGAGTGTCCTCTTTATTCTCCATGGCCCTTGCTACTGGGAGTCTTAACTATAGTCTCCTTCATTTCCTTGCCAGGCCTTTCTGACTTGGGTCTCCATCTTGTCACAGAGCTACCCCATGATTATTATGGTGATAATTTCTAACCCACTAGCAATCAATGAAACCACAGACACCTGTTATATTTTAAAATAGCCTTGGTTCACTTGAGGCAGGGCACCTATTAATCCACTAAACTGCCTACCATCCTTCCCTGCCAAAATCCCATGTTGTCGGCTTCTGCTACTTTCTATTGAGCTACTTTCCATCCATAATCCCAAGTATTTGCTAATGTTCATCATCTACGCTGAATCCCCTATCCTTACCAGGCCATAGGGGAGGAGGATGATTTTAGTGTTGATGTGACTTGATGTGCTGGAGTGAATGACCTGGGGCGGGGGGGCTCCCCTTTCCTTGGAAATGGGAGGAGGATGGAATAGGGAGTGTAGGACTAGGAGGAGAGGAGGGAAGGGATTATGACTAAGTAAATAAATAAAGTGAAAGAAAGAAAGAAAGAAAGAAAGAAAGAAAGAAAGAAAGAGAAAGAGATTATCCAATCCCAATGGATTAGGCCTGAACATATGCATATATGAACAATACTAAATAAATTCAGTAGGTTGCTGTATATATGCACACATATAGAGGAGTGTGTGTGTGTGTGTGTGTGTGTGTGTGTGTGTGTGTGTGTGTGTGACAATACAAAGAAGATGAGGCCAGTAACTAAGAGAGATCAGGAGAAATGAGGGGAATTGGAAAAGGTAGGAATGGTGTAAAGACAGTACTCATGCATAAACTCTCAAAAACATCAGTGAAAAGAAAGAGATAGCTTCAGCAACAGCGGTCAAGGAAGCCAAGAGATAAGTAGGACTCATGACCAAAATAAGTAGAGGAAAACCAACCTCATCATATGCAACAGAAGGTGGATCTTAACGTCTGGAATAAACCATATAGTGATAATAGAAATTACATTGCTTGATAAAGTCTATGTGTAAAAGTGGAGATGGGAGATGGTTGAGATAGAATTTTACATAGTGTAACCATATACCAGAAGACTTTCAAAATGCATCAAGAGCAAAATCGTTGCCTCCAACCTATAGGTCTTCAACTGAAAGACAGATTATCAATATCACATTAATAGATGGTTTGATATAAAAAAAAACTATTTGCTTAAACAATCTAAAGGAAACTGGAAGTGCTGCTGATGTAAAATATTATCAAATAAATTCATATTTTATTTATTAAATTTATTCAATTAAAACACAATACATTCTGATTATTGGTGATAGAGTTTGTAAATTGTGAGACACCTCAACCACTCTGGTCAAAGCGGCTAACAGGGGTGGGGGGAGATATATAATTTCATAGTTCATTGGTATAATGAATAATATTAACTTAATTACTTATTATTAAAATAATACTCCATAATGGAAAGTGTAAGGACTCTCTAGAAGCATGTGGCTGTTAACTTTCACATAAAATGTTTCCATAAATTAAACATGTAACAAATATTCAAGTTAAGAATTCATGCACAATTATTTCCCAAGTGTACTTGGATTTAAAACAATACTGCCCTTGGACTTTTGTTCTAAAAAGACATATAACTAAATCACATAGTGATAACTTATAAAAATGAAGTCATTAAAATGAGTTTAGACATATTTCACTTACCTTCAAATAAAAAAGTACAGTGGTTTAATACTTATATCTGACTTAGATGAATGTGAAAGAAAGAAATCTGACTCCTACAGGAGACAATGATGTGAGGTAGAGCAGCTTGTCATATAAAAGGACATCTTGGTTGTTCTTACATGAATTAAAATCTTCAAATATTTAACCTAATAATGAATGCTGGAGCCTTAGAAATGGCTCAGCAGATAAAAGTGTGCTGCCAAATATAATTGACCAAAGTTATTTCCTCAGGACCTACATGGTAGAATGACAGAATGGAGTCCTGCACACCAATGCATACATGTGCATGCATGTGCGTGCGCACACGCTCATACACACACACACACACACACACACGCGCGCTCACATTCACTCATACACAAATAGAAAGTGAATAATGAAAAAATTGTGAATAAATAAGAGAGAATCAAAATAAATATAGATTTTGTTTTCTTTTTAATTTAAGATGGATTTATGATACTTGTCATATACTGATTGAGCCCATACTGCACCTTCTGCACTTCTAAAAAATTAAAATTCTCAGAAGTATAATATGAAACTTGTACAAAGTCTTCCAGTCTGCCAAGCACTTATAGTTCATATCAGGAAAGGTATTATGAGGCAGATAGAATTCTATCTACTGTCTTTCTCTAGAAACAAAGAGATGGCATCTTTGTCTTTTGCAAAATAGAATAAAAGGGAGGGGGATGTTTCGAGACTTTTGTGGTTAATTTACAGGTATGGCTAATAAATGTTTATTATTAGCTCTGTAATTATTATGGTGGTAATATCTAACCCTGTAGCAATCAATGAAAACACAGACACCTCTAATATTTTAAAATAACCTTGGTTCATCTGGGGCAGGGCAGATATTAATCCTTTAAACTACCTCCCATATCTATCTGCCAAGATCCCATGCCATCTGCTTTTAATAATTTCTGTTGAGCTACCTCCCATCCATAACCCCAAATACTTTTTAACGTCTATCAACTGAGCTGAATCCTCCATCCACACTGGCCATGAGCATCTTCTCCACCTAACTCCTGACACCTTTCTTCCTTCTCCTCTTCTGTTTTTCCTCCTTTCTCCTTCCCAAGATCCTTCACACGCCCAAACCTTTGCCATGCCAACCTTTTTCCAGCCCTACCCAAGTATCAGCTTTTTATTGGTCAAACAGGAAGGCAAGATTACAAACGTCAATTGGGGTAAGTTGAGTGTCTTCTTGTTTGGGCAGCAACCAGACTTTGGGGACCAATAATTAGCATCAAAACACATAGCACCAGACCGTGGCAAAGGTTCCCATGTTGAAGAAGCGAAGGATCTTGGGAAAGAGAAAGGGAAGAGAGCAGAGGAAGAGGAGAAGCATGGGTTAGGTGGAAAAGAAGCACATGACCAGTGTGGTTGGATGATTTGGCTCAGATGGTGGACATTAGCAAGTATTTGGGGTTATGGATGGGAAGTAGGTCAATAGAAAGTATTAGAAGCAGATGGCATGGGATCTTGGCAGATAGATATGGGAAGTAGTTTAAAGGATTAATATCTGCCCTGCCCCAGATGAACCAAGGCTATTTAAATATGTTACAGGTGTCTGTGTTTTCATTGATTGCTAGAAGGTTATATATTACCACCATAATAATTATAGGGCTAATAATAAACATATATTAGACATATTTATAAATTAAAACAGTGAAACCTAATATGCATAATGTAGCCATACCATTAAAAATAATACTTTCTCATAGGTTAGTGGGTTGGGGTGGGTGGATGGGGGCGAGGGGTATAGCCCCATAGTAATAAACCAAGCTTAGATCCTACTGCGGGCAAATGAGAGATAAATAGAGCTAATTGCCTCTAACTGATTCTGCCCTACCTGCCCAGGGGAACACAAGCCATTTCCCCAAATTTAGCTGTTAGAAAGGCAGAGTAGAGGAGTGGTTCCTTAACAATGGAGGGTTTTTTTTCTCCAGCCTAACACACGTGCATCCACTGGCCAGATGCATTTCACAAGTGCTGCTCCCTGCTGCTGCCTGTGGACCCAACTCTCACAGGACAGTGGTGGCTACCAAAACATGGCTTATTGGAAAGGTGAAATTCAGGAGCCTTCAGCCTTTTAGATAGAACTAAGTCTAAAACTGCACCTAAAAATGAACCATGTGAGAGGGTGCTTGCATCTTTTCTGGCTTTGTCTTTGCTGCTGTTGCTCTGGAACTGGTTGCAATGTGCTTAATGGTGACTATTATTTTTGATACCTTTTCTAAGAAAGTCCAGGGAGAAATTAGGGAGAAAGCCAAGAAATGCAATGCTGAGTTATGGACAATAGGAAGGGAGGGAAAGAAAAGAGTGATCTTCCCAATAGAAACTGGATTAGTAGTGGCTGGAATTCAGATCTATCTGACTGCAAAATGCTTGTCAGCTCTTTCTGTGAAAAGTCCACCTATACATTTTAGGAACAACTAAATTCCGAGTAATGGTAGGCGAGGTTCTAACGCTGCAGCCTGAAATGTTTGACCAGCCCAAACGTTAAAGTTTTCTTGTTTCTTTGCTTGAATTTTGCTTGAAATTTTTGTTTTTCCTTATAGCATAAATAGAGAAGATATGTCTATTTGACATTGCTGAAACATGAGAATTTTAAAGATTTTGACCGGACTTGAGAACAGGGCAATTGTAGCACACACCTTTAATCCCAACACAGAAAACCCAGAGACCACAGATCTCTGAGTTCTGGGTCAGCCTGTTTACCCAATACCCAGTGGAGACAAGACAGGAACCCCCTGCTGAAAATGTTGCTTTTCCAAGCCTACATGGGAAAAATGGTCAGTTTAAATTTTCCTACTGCTGAAGGTGAGGCTGAGAGAGACTCATGCCAACTAATACTTCCCAATAGCCAAAAACTAGTATAAGCGTTTAAACGCTGATTAAGGTAAAGTGTAAAAAAATGTAACCACAAATTCCACATGGGTAAAGGGAAAGGACAAAGGTAACTGCACCAAGTTAAAAAAAACCCAGGTACAAAATGTCTAGGCTATACTTAAACCTTAAAAAATAAATACATAAAAAACCTTATGTAAAATTTGGCTATAAAGATATAACCACCCATTCCATATGGAAAAGGGCAGAACAAAAATAGAAATTAATAGAAAACCAGGCCCAAACCTCTAAACAGGCACAAAGATGCCTACAGTATGCTTCTCTTTATATAAAGTTTATTTAAAGCATAATGCCTTATCTATTGCTCAAGACAATGCCTTATCTATTGCCCAGGCCTGTCTCTAAAATGGGGACCTTCTCTCAGGAAACAGGTAGTGGCCTGGCCTATATATCAGGTGGATAGAGTCCAGAGAAGGGCATGTAGATCTATACAATCTTGTTTTTATTTCAATTATATGATGATTATACACTCTTTGGTAATAGTAGTATTATACATCAGTTTTGAGAAGGGTCAAAATAAAACAGACCTGCATACAAATGTTTTTTTTTTCTGCTCTAACAAAGATTAGAAGACCGTCTTTAATTGATCTGTGCATCCTGCAAATCTCATAAATTTATAATTTAAGGACTGTATAATGCTTCTGAGAAACTATATATTTACAGAAACAAAATAAACTGACACTGTTTATGCTGGCTCAATCCTGACACGATTCATACTCCACCATGCTGAGATGCTGACACATCTGTCCCAGCATCCTATAGGTTCTCGCCTCACTAGTACTCATCAAAGCCTGCTCCCAGGAGAGCTATGAAGAAAGTTTCTGATTTTAATTGGTCCAGCATTTCAGGGTGTTCCAAACAGGATTTCTTTAAGCCTAAAATTTCTCAATATTTAGAGACTGGATCACAAATGTTATTACTAGTTGGCTTAACCATTTCCCCCAACCTTGGGGCCTCTTATAAAGGCATCATTCATCCAAAATGATACATAAAACAAACAAACAAACAAACAAACAAAAAAACAAAATCATCCATAAGCAATCTTAAGAGAATGACATCCCATTTCCCTTAATGGGAATTGTGTAGGTTTTTGATTGTTTTCTTGGACTATGGATGTTTATTGACATTGGGAGTTTGTTATAAGTTATTATTGGTCTTATTCAGAGAGAAAATGACGTTGAACTCAGGGATTTCTCTCTTCTCTTTTCCTTTATCTATCTTTCTTTCTTAGGTATGAAGACAGGGGTTGAAAAGAAAGAAGGCGTATATAGAAAATACATAGAGATGATGGGACAAAACAGATTATTGAATCTACTCCTCATCTTAAGGCCTTAATTGTTACTGACAAATAAGGTTATTTTTAATTTATTGGTATAGAATTTTGTATATTAATCCAGAAGTATGTTTATTTTTGTATGGAATTCAAATTTAAGGTTATCCTTCACACACACTATACATATATTTCTACACTGGTATGAGGTATTGTTCCCGTATAAGTAATTTATATACAAGGTTTATTTACAGTACTGTTAAACTGCCATTGCAGACTTCTTAGGGTGATCAAATAATGCAAGTTAATAAATAGTCAATCAGATTCATGGTCGTGCTAAATACTAGTCTAATTTGTCACAGGAATATACATAATAGGTTTCACATATAGATATGATTCTATAGATAGATTATCTAAAAATAAGTAGATAAATAAGGATTCAGAAACCTCAGAGACCTACAGAATATGGCATTTTTAAAACATTAATTATTTTAAGGAATTTGACAATGAGACATATCAACTCCTAACAGTACCCAGTCACCTCAAAGAAGATGATCATTGAAGAACCTCCTTATGGAGATGGCTTCAATTGTTGCAAAGAAGCCACTGGGCAGAATGTCCCCATTTCAGTGACAGACAGAATTCTGCATGAAATGAACAAACTTGGATGCAGGCAGAGTTGACAGTCAAACTCTACCAAGACAGGGCAAGAAAATTCTCAATAGTTCATGTCTCACAAATTCATCAGATATACTGGTCCAGAAGGATGACAATGATGTTCCAATATTGTAGAATATGTTTTGGGTGGCTGTCCAGATAGCAAACTGTCTCTGTAAATTTTTCGTTTTGGATCTGCTAACCTGTACTTCCTATTTACTCAGATAATTAATTTTATTCCTTCTCAAGGTTCTGATGGGGTTGAAGAGTAGATAGTTTAGTTTTTACAATTAAACTTAGCTGTTTAGGAGTCAAGAAGAGGCTTTTAGGTCTAGGTAGATGTTTTTAGATTGATAAAGATGAGATATGATAAGGATTAATTTAGGTTCAGAATTTTTGACTAACCAGGATGAAATAATATTTTTTTTTCAAGTTTGCATAACTCCTTTTGAGTAGACATTGTGTATGTAAATCCTGTTTATTGGTTTTTTATAATTTTTATAAATTTTCTTACCGCGTGTTATTGAAAATGGCCTTTTTATTTAGATAGAAAAGGGGAATCATTGGAGATTGGTCTGATATATTCTGATGTTAGTTGCTGGTTTGTAAGTTCTTGTTACTGCCCTGAATCTTGCCTCCCTGATTGATGAATAAATATACTTGCACAAGGCAGCAGGAGGTGGCAGAGTGAACTTTCTGAGGACGTGGAGAGAGAGAATCTTGGGATGGAGGAGAAATGGATGGAGAAAGAGGAAGAAGGAGAAGGACCACCATGGGATAGGAATAGAGCCATGAGGCCCAGAGAAGGGACTCTGGAGTTCCACATGGAAAAAGATGCAGAATATTAACAAGTATTTTTGGATTATGGATGGGAGGTAGAACAAATAGAAATTATTAGAAGCAGATGGAATGGAATGGAGACTGGGATTTATTGGAAAACAAATAGCTTAGGAAGTAACACCTGCCTTGCCCCAGATAAAGGCTTATAGTTCTAATGTACATTAGGTGTCTGTATTTTCATTGGTTGCTAGCAGGTTAGAAAATACTGCCATAATAATTATAGGGCTAATAATAAACATTTATTAGACCATATGTTTAAATTAACAGCAACAGGAGACTGACAGTTTGCTGTTTTGTTTAAATCCAACAATGACCAGGATACCATCACTGCACAGATGAACAGTTAGAAGCATCCTTTTTGATAATGGTATTGATTTCATTGAACCTTAAAGGCCTTAGATACTTAGGATCTATGTGAATCAGTATATGTGGCCCAATTTTATCTGTAAACCAAAACTGCAGGCAGCTCCATTGTACATAATTTCTATTGAAACAACATACAATTCAAGCTCAGAACATGATTAAAGAAAATTGAAAGAGCATTCTGAAGATTCAGTTCCACTCTGTTTTCTGTGCTACCTTTGAACCTTTTCTTCTTTTTAATCCTAGGGATAAAATAAGATAAATAGAGAGTCTTCGCCTTTTATTATATGTGTTTCTTCAAAGAGATTTTTCAGGAGAAGCTACAATGCTGTAGCCAAAGTGGAAAAATACAAAAATAATTCAGCATGATCTACAAGGAGCTTATGTTTCTAACATAGAAATAGTTACACATTGTAAGATAAAATTTCTAGCATAATATACTGGCATATCATATTTCCACAGAAAGACACATTAATTGCCTGGGAGTAGAACTACAATTGCTCAGGAGACACAGCTTTTATTGCCCAGCCAAATTAAAAAAAGTACAGACTACTTACTGAAGGCCATGTTTATGAATAATATGGCCAGAAATTATATAAAAGCATTAGACAGTGTTATTGTTTAATAATAATTTTTATTTGTATGTTAAATATTTAAATTGGTTGGCTATAATGTGCTAATCCTTTAAATTTTATGTAACATAAATAAAATAAAATTGTCTTTGCAATAGCAACTTAAATTTTTCTTTCCCTTCTATTTTTTTCTTTTTGATGGTGGTACTTGGGATCTAATCCAGGCTTTGCATATATTAGGCAAGCATTCTACCACTGAAACAAATCCATAGCTCAGAGAGAGAAAGAGAACAAGAAGAGAAACAGACAGACAGACAGACACACACACACACACACACACACACACACACACACAAACAGAGTGAGAGAGAGAGAGAGAGAGAGAGAGAGAGAGAGAGAGAGAGAGAGAGAGAGAGAGAGAGCACATTTATTGTACTATACAATTTTTAAAGAAAAATAATGAGGAAACAATTTCTTCATAAAATATAACTTTCTGAAGTGTTCTTCTTTTAAGATATACAGTTTATGCCATTAGACATTTAGTATTTTGTATCTACTATGTTACTCAATTAATGTGATCATCCTAAATGAATTATTTTACCTGCATATAATAATTATTTAGCCAAATTATCATTGTTTTTTAATCATGGAGATAAATATCTTATACCTGTACCTGTGTATCTTCCTCATATGCCCATATCTGTAAATGATGATTTGGTTCTTTATTTTGCATCTTTATCTTTGTTCAAGTGCATTGCTTCTAAATAAGCAGTGACAAAAAGTAGCAGAAAAGAAAATGACAAATTCATATTTAAGAATTAAGGCAGCATTGCATTGGATGTATGTGGTCTCTCTCTTTTTTTTTTTTTTTTAATTTTTCAGGTTAATGTGCCTAATTTATCTTAAACTGTGACAGAAGTTCAACATATGGGAAATTGTTGTTTTTATATAAAATTTATATTTAGTAATTTATTCACCTTACATCTTGATCATAGGCCCCTCCCTCTCCTCCTTTTGGCGCCACATTTCCCTCCCTCTTTCCTCTTATCTCTTTCCTCTAGTCCTCACAAAATGGGTGGCCGCCTCCCCTACCAACGAACTACAGCCTATCAAGTCTCATCAGGACTGCCTGCATCCTCTTTCTCTGTAGTCTGTCAAGGCTGCCCAGATTGGGGGAGGTGATCAAAGAACAGACAGCAGAGTCCATTGCAAAGAAAGCTCCTGCTCCCCGTATTAGGGGACCCGCATGGAGACTTAGCTGCCTATCAGCTACATCTGAGCTGAGGACCTAGGTCCCCTTCATACATGGTCTTGTTTGGTACATCAGTCTCTGGCGCCTTCTTCCTCCCCCAAGGTGTCCACATTTGTTGTATCCGTTGGTCTTCTTGTGGAGCTTCTGTGCTCTCTGGCTCCTCCTATCCCTGCCCCCGACTCTTCTATAAGATTTTCTGAGCTTTACCCAAAGTTTGGCTGTGCATACCAGCATCTGCTCTGATCCCCTGCTGGACGCAGCCTTTCAGAGGACATCTCTGTTAGGCTCCTGTCCTCCCTTCAATTGCTTCCAGTGTCTATTCTATTTGTTCTTCTGAATGGGATGTAAGCATTCTCCCTAGGGTTCCCCTTGTTACTTAGCATCTTTAGGTCTGTGGATTGTAGTATGGTTGTCCTGGGCTATATGGCTAAAATCTGCTTGTAAGTAAGTACATACCATACACATCCTTCTGGGCCTGGCTTACCTCAATCAGGATGTTCTTTTCCATATCCATCCATTTGCTTACAAATTTCACGACTTCTTTGTTTTAATAGCTGAGTAGTATTTCATTGTGTGGATGTATCACAGTCCCTTTATCCATTCTTTGGTTGAGGGACTTATGGGTTGTTTCCAGTTTCTGGCTATTACGAATAAATCTACTATGAACATAGTTGTGCATAGTTGCGTGTTGTATGGTGGAGCATATTTTGGGAATTTTCCCAGGAGTGATATAGCTGGTTCTTGAGATAAAGCTGTTTCAACTTTTTTCTGAGAAAGTGCGAGATTGATTTCCAAAGTGGTTGTGTGAGTTTGCATGCCCACCAGCAATGGAGGGCTATTCTCTTTTCTCCACGTCCTCACCAACATGTGCTATCAATTAAGCTTTCAATCTTAGCCATTCAGATGTCACAGAGGACTAGTGTCCCATGTACATATAAAACTCAAGAAATTAAACACCAACAAGGGAAAAAAATTTTTTTAATTAAAAAAGTATATATGTGTTTCTACTTCCTCATGTCACCTGTGTCCAGGTTCCTACAGAGGCCAGAAGAGGGCACTGGGTTCCTAGAACTAGTTTAAATCTTATTGATGTGAGTGCTGGGACATGATTTCAGGTCCTCTGCTAGAGTGTAGTCACTACTAATTATAGAACCATCACTCTAGTCCCAAATTTAAGAAACTTAATGACTGTCAGAGAACAAAAACAAAGAACTAGGAGACTAAACGCAGATATTTTCATATTTACTTCTGTTTATATGTGTTGAGTAGAATAAGTATAATTTCCCACTGAATAGAAGATTTTTGAATTTTGTACATTACTTTCAATTTTTCAATGACATTCCAAGCTACTGTGAAAGCTTCCATTCATCAGCTTGCTAATCTACCACACAAAATCATAATATACGATGCTGCTAAGTTGCTTTCTGTCTTAAAAACAAAAGAGAATCCTAGGCATAGAGAGCTTGCACACTGATGTGCATGGTAACTGAAGGTTAAAAGATCAGGGCTGCTAATAATCAGGGTTGCTAATAAAGGTACTCTGCATAATTCATGAATCCAGTTCAACCCATATGCCACCAACAAGCATGTATACTTACTGTTTTAATTATAAGGATACGCAAAGACATTGTAATTAACATTATTTTCCAAATATTTGTTTTTGGAATACATTGGTATTTATCACTATTATCTTTCTAGTAAAAGTTTTCAAACTCTTATAAAAGTACATTTTTATTGTAAGTGAAACTTTTAACAGAAAAACACAATTTTCTTTTTTATAGAGATAATTATTATCTATGGATGCATTAACCAGAAAAAAGAATAATGAAGGGTTGTGCAACAAATTAGTCCACATTTTCTCTATAATATTATCTTTATTAATGCTTATATACTTCCATCTTATGATCAAGGAGGCAATGTGTTTTAGTTACTGTTCAAGATGATTCATATACTTAGATATATGTTTTCTTTCCCTTACCTGAGAAAATAGAAATGAAAAGGAGAAACTCCACTCAAGTGGCATATTGGAAAAACTTGAGACATCTAGTAATTTTTACCTTTGTGAAATCTGTAATCACAGGCTGAAATATGACTACAGAAAAATGAGAGATGCAGTGAACTGTAGTGATGACAGAGACTTGTCACCACACAAGATGCACATCCGTGAACCACTGTTCTAATATATAAATTATGAGACAATTACAAATTTATAAATAGTATACTTATAAATATAGAAATAGTATATCTCTATACTATTAATATAATATACTAAAATCATTCTAGTAATTTCTCAAGCTCTTTCGTGTAGAGTTTTTTCAAGCATTGATGTATATACATATCCCACCTTGTCTTGAAAAACAGAGGTAACAAAACAGGCTTGGATGCATGAAGTTATTACAAATTACAAATTAAGTGTATTTACCCAATGATGCTAGTTTACAGTCATTGTTATGGATTTTCTGCATCAGGTTGTTTGGCTTTCTAACTTTAAAGCATTTCAAAAATAACTACTTAGATTTTATCTTTCTATACTTCAGAGTAGTTTAATTCAAGATGAGGAAAATTCCAACACAATGACATATTTTACAGTCAATTATATATACAAATGAGAAGTGTTTTTAGGAAGTTTGCATCTATTTATTGTATCTTAGATTTTTGTAATTTTGGTCAGAGTAACTTAATCAAAGGCATATTTGGGAGATTGAGGAACATCTCAGCAAATAAGACTATGACCCAGTTTCCTGCAATGTCAGTTGGCTTACAATAGCCTGGTACTAGAGCCCCAAGGTATGAGATACCCAC